>NC_054537.1:49446571-49746571 GCF_017654505.1 Polyodon spathula | reverse complement strand
TTCAGTCTGCTAAAAAACTGAAGCTTGGGAGGAAGTTCACCTTTCAGCAGGACAATGATTCCAAGCACAAGGCCAAAGCAACATTGGAGTGGCTCAAGAACAAAAAGGTGAATGTCCTACAGTGGCCCAGTCAAAGTCCTGATCTCAATCCCAGTGAGAATCTGTGGCACTATTTGAGAATTGCGGTCCACAAGCATCGTCCAACCAATCTGAACAACCTGGAGCAAATCTGCCAAGAAGAATGGGCCAAAATCACTCCGACACTGTGTGCAAAGCTGGTACATACTTACCCCAAAAGACTTAAAGCTGTTATTGCAGCAAAAGGTGGCTCTACCAAATATTAATGTGTGGGGGTTGAATAGAGATATTTCAGTTTTTTATTTTTCTTAAAAATATTTCCCAACATAAAACCAATGTCACCTTACAATAATTGAGTTTGAGTTTAAGTGTTTTAAGAAAAAAAAAAAATCGAACAGAACGAAATTTCAGTGTACCATTTGTACTTCAGTAATATGAGAGAATTGGTCAGGGGCCTGAATACTTTTGCAAGCCACTGTATATATATATATATATATATATATATATATATATATATATATATATATATATATATATATATATTTGGAATTCCAAAAAGTTTTTGCAATTTGTTTCTTTTTCAGTTGGGTCGTTAGCCTCTCATTTTATTCCCAGCTGCTGTGTTGGAAGAAACCGACACAGCCTTTCATATGAACAAGCGGGACAGAAGCAGCCAAACTGCAAACCAGTCATTTTTTTTAACCGGTTCAGTTCCCGTTCGGCTCTTTTGCATTTTTTTTTTTTCCCACTCCGATTCCGCTCCGGTTTTGAGAAAATAAAGCGATTCGAACTGGTTCATGGTTTGGGTTTGGTTTGACTCCATGATTATAACCACACATTCTAAACTGTTACTGTTCTGAGTAATGTTAATATGCATTCTACATATTGCCACTGTTTAGATAATTTGTGTACCATAGCTATGAAAATCAAATCTGTTACAGTGCACAGGAATCTCTTTAGAGTATGTATGCTTAATGAATTAAAATATCTACATCTGCTGATCTTGAAAGTACATGGAAAAACATCATAAAGGATTGAGGTCATAGTTCAGTACCTTGTGACCTGTATTTTATTTCATTGTTAATACAAATAAGACATATTTCATACCATCATGTTTACATTTACTATATTTATATCATATTACAGGCCTTACAGGGAGCTTCAGTATTGTTGCTGAACTAAAGAAGGACTAGTCCATACAAGATCACTTGTTGCCAGTAGTTACAGACAACTTTACGCCCACCTATCTCTTCCAACAGTCATCAGTGGTTTAAATGCAGTTGGAAATAAAACTGAAAACAATATGGATAGTTAAATATTTTTCACATTTCTGCTTTTTTATATATAAAAAAATTACAGTTTAATTTTAATTAGTCACTGCAGAAAAATACAAGGGTGAAGGTGAAAAAATACAGCTTAAATCTTTTGAGCCTTTTTTGTTTTTGAAATGAATCATTGTGGTAGTGGAAGGTTGCACCTTGAGGTGGGTGGAGGGGCTCTCACAGGAAGTGTGCTGTACACCCCGGCCTCTTGATAAACCTCTTCAGCAACTGCAGATATGTCTAAAGAAAATTACTTACATAAAAGCCTGTTACCAGACACTTATTTTGCTGCCATTCTGAGTCCTCTTGGGAACAATGGTTTTATCAGATGTGACAACAGAGTAGTAGCAGTTTCATAAATTGTATAATCTAGAGCAGGGGGTAGCACAGTAATACACTTTCACTTCTTGATTCCTAGGTATTGAATCTTTGTGGTGTTGCTACAGGGGGAGCATGTGAAATAAAAATCCTTTAAAAAGAAATGTACCTGTGACTCTCCATGACGTATATTGTGCTGTTCACAGCATCCCTTTAAAAACTGAATATATTTTAATCCCACATACTTCTCGATTGACAGCCTGAATTTTTTTTAAATACCCTTAGGCTAGTGGCCTAAACGATAGGTAGCCAGACTCCAACCAGGGTTACATTCAACTAAGAGAATGTTTATAAAGAACTATGCTCGACATGGCATCAGCGGGCATCATTGTCCAGTGATTATATCGACAACACAGGATTACATTGTATTCTATTACTTCTATAATAATAGAATATTATTGCTATATTGATGAGTCAAAGGAACATTTTGGATATGTTTGCCACAGCAGGTGAAAAATGGAAGAAATTAAACTCAGTGAGACAATAAACTATTAATATTGCTTATGCCTAGGTAAAATTATTTATACATGTATGCTATACATAAAAGGTACCATAGATTTGAAAACGAAATTTAGGCATAACACTATTAGATATATTCTGGTAGAAATGTACTTAGAATTAGTGTTTAAAAATGTTACATTGCTTAAATATACATTTATTTGGAAATAAATTATTAGGCAATGTTATACATAGAAATCAATTTTGTCAATCCAAACGACTGCCTGCTCAGATTCCCTTCTCAAAAATGATAGTGCGATCCCAGCAGGGAGTAATCGAGAATCTCCTTTTCTACTTTTTTGTAATTCCATCTCGGCTGAACCAGTTTTTCCACCCAAGAAAGCTTCCCAGCCATGCTCGACTGTTCAGCTTCCCCAACCAGACAGCAGGCAGTCCGCGCGAGAGAAGGACATCCCCAATGCCACACATCAAACCAGCAGCCAGCCAATCCAGCTAGTGAAATTCAGCAAGAGCACTCCCTGATATTTCATGAAATAAAAGCATTCATGCAGCCATTTGCAGACACATTATCTTCAGTCAGTACCAAACTGAGCAATTTGGATAAATGGGTGGCTAACATCGAACAAGCGAAGCAAAGTTCATCTCTTTCAGTATTCTCCTCCATTCCTGCAGTAAACACAGCAGCAGCCGCTACAATCACTTCCAGTTCTGCTCTAACTTTGGTCCCTTCAGTAGAGTATAAGAATTCGCATGTACTCTTTTTATTGATATATATATATATATATGCCCTGAGCACATTCTTAAACACAGGGGATACATTTAATGAGGACAGAGATGTTTTAAACTCCTGTAGTGGTTTTGTTCGTGCACTGGGCAGGCTATGTGTCCAGACAACTTTTTAATATTCCTGAAAATCACACAGACTCATTTAATTAGAAGTTTTAACAAATCAGGACAGTAGTAGTGCTCTTTTCCATTTATTAAATGCTTTAAATTGGATTGGTTGGTTGTGCAGACCAACGTCAATCCCAAGTAAAAATCAGTCTGGGCGATCCAGTGCTTACAGGTTTAACAGCATTAGTACTACAAGTATGGTTATTATATATTTAGCCTTCAGGCTATGCATGCATAAAGCTAAAAATGCCTACCACTAAAATCTAGAACATTAAAAATACATCACTCTCTTAGACAGAAAATAATTTCTATACCTTATAGCAATGCATCGATATAAAAACCTCATATTCAAATATATGCTAACCTTCTAGTATATGGAAGTGTAGTGTAGGATATATTGAAAAATAAGAACTGTCTTCAAAAGGCAGAGACTTGACTTCAACCAAACAGCAATCAGTTTTTCAGAGATTTTTAAAGCATGGACCACACAACCTGTAGTTAACAAGTTGTGCGATACTTGACTGGGGTTTTACTTTGGTTTTTATAGGATTTTCCCTCCACTGAATACATCAGGAGTCCCAATTAAATCTGATGATCAATCTGCCTTGACAGTTCCTACCTTTAAGTTAATGATATTTTCTAGAAGGATCCAGTCAACTCTCTTTTCAAAATTAACTGAATATGAGCTCATGGTTCACTATCTTCCACCCCTCCTTTCCCTAAAAAAAATAGGTGATCTGGAGTTCACAGGATCCTTGCTACCAAATACAATACAAGTATATGTTTATATGAGAGATGCTTTTAATATGTAACACCAGATCTTTTTAATTATATTAACCTGGTGCAAAAAAATATATATGTCCCTCTTAGCCGCATATTATGTCAACTTTTCAGTGTGTTGTTGATGGGTCAGTTTAACTTCACATACAAATGTGTGTTAATAAATTATTTAACAAAGAGTGTAGGAGTTTAAAGCACCTCCCATTGGTTATTATTCAAGGTGACAAATCCCGCTTTCAAAAGTCAACACTGAATTCTGCTTTGAGGTGCTAAAGACTAAGCTTTATCTTTTGATGGTATAATGCCATTCCATTGCCTTGTTCTCGCACATCACTTAGAACGTGGACAGGCTACTAGAACAAACAGGAGATGACCAGGTAGTAGTCGTCCACATCGGTTAAATGTATTTATCTAAATGCTAGAAGTATCAGAAACAAAATTCTAGAACTTGAAGCTACTGCACTAACAGGTAACTATGATGTGATAGGTGTTACAGAAACGTGGTTATCTGAGAGTGATGGGGACGAATATAATATTTGTGGGTATACACTGTATAGGAAAGACAGGCAGGACAGAAGAGGAGGAGGGGTAGCGCTATACATAAGAAACAGTCTTGAAGCCCAGGTGTTAAACCTGGACAAAGAAAATAAAACCGAATCAATATGGGTCAGAATAACAGACAAAAATTCAAAAGCATAATAATAGGAGCATGCTATAGACCGCCAGATTCAGACGGTGAGCACAATAATCTGTTATACAATGACATTAGAAATGCGTGTAGCAAAGGAGAAGCCATACTAATGGGGGATTTCAACTTCCCCCAAATAAAATGGGAAAACCTGGTGGGTAGCGCGAAGGATGAAATAGAAATGGTGGAAATGACAAATGACTGCTTCCTAACACAATTTGTGAAGGCACCCACTAGAGGGGAGGCATGCCTTGATTTAGTCTTTTCAAATAACGAAGATAGAATAACTAAAACAGAGGTCAGAGAACCACTGGCAAACTCAGACCACAACATGGTCTCATTTGAAGTGTTTTTTAAATCCTCAAAAGTAAAGACTAAAGCTAAGGTTTACAATTTTAGAAAAGCAAACCATGAAGGCATGAAACAGAGACTAACAGAAGTAGATTGGAGTAAAATAGAGAAAACACCCACAGAAGAAGGATGGTTGTTCTTCAAAAATGTAGTACTAGAGGCGCAAAACAATTATATCCCTAAAGTAGACAAATCTAAATGTAAAACTAAATTGCCAAAATGGTTTAATAGATCAATTAAAAAAAATATTCAGCGAAAAAAGGCACTTTACAGAGCATTAAAAAAGGACCAAAAAGAAAGTACACAGAAAGAGTACACAGAACTGCAAATGCAAGTCAAAAAGGAAGTTAGAAAGGCCAAGAGAGAAATAGAAATGAACATTGCTAAGGGAGCTAAAACCAATTCCAAAATGTTTTTCCAATATTACAACAGCAAGAGAACATTCAAAGAGGAGATTAAATGTTTAAGAGATACAAATGGCAAAATCGTAGAGGAAGAAAAAAAAAATAGCAAATATGTTAAATGATTACTTTTCACAAGTTTTTACAAAGGAAGATACGGACAACATGCCCCACATGTCATCCAGTTCCTATCCAGTTTTAAATAACTTTAGCATAACTGAGGCAGAAGTGTTAAAGGGACTAGGAGCTCTTAAAATAAACAAATCCCCTGGGCCGGATGAGATCCTCCCAGTAGTACTCAAAGAAATGAAAGAAGTAATTTACAAACCGCTAACCAAGATCATGCAGCAGTCTCTTGACACAGGGGTGGTACCGACAGACTGGAAAATTGCAAACGTAATACCGATCCACAAAAAGGGAAACAAAACTGAACCAGGTAACTACAGACCAGTAAGCCTGACTTCTATTATATGCAAACTTATGGAAACTATAATAAGATCCAAAATGGAAAATTACCTATATGGTAACAGGGTACTGGGAGACAGTCAACATGGTTTTAGGAAAGGGAGATCGTGCCTAACTAACTTGCTTGATTTTTTTGAGGATGCAACATCGATAATGGATAATTGCAAAGCATATGACATGGTTTATTTAGATTTCCAGAAAGCTTTTGACAAAGTCCCGCACAAAAGATTAATTCTCAAACTGAACGCAGTTGGGATTCAAGGAAACGCATGTACATGGATTAGGGAGTGGTTAACATGTAGAAAACAGAAAGTACTGATTAGAGGAAAAACCTCAGAATGGAGTGTGGTAACCAGTGGTGTACCACAGGGATCAGTATTAGGTCCTCTGCTATTCCTAATCTACATTAATGATTTAGATTCTGGTATAGTAAGCAAACTTGTTAAATTTGCAGACGACACAAAAGTAGGAGGAGTGGCAAACACTGTTGCAGCAGCAAAGGTCATTCAAAATGATCTAGACAAGATTCAGAACTGGGCAGACACATGGCAAATGACATTTAATAGAGAAAAGTGTAAGGTACTGCACGCAGGAAATAAAAATGTACATTATAAATATCATATGGGAGATATTGAAATTGGAGAAGGAATCTATGAAAAAGACCTAGGAGTTTTTGTTGACTCAGAAATGTCTTCATCTAGACAATGTGGGGAAGCTATAAAAAAGGCTAACAAGATGCTCGGATACATTGTGAAAAGTGTTGAATTTAAATCAAGGGAAGTAATGTTAAAACTGTACAATGCACTTGTAAGACCTCATCTTGAATATTGTGTGCAGTTCTGGTCACCTCGCTATAAAAAAGATATTGCTGCTCTAGAAAGAGTGCAAAGAAGAGCGACCAGAATTATTCCGGGCTTAAAAGGCATGTCATATGCAGACAGGCTAAAAGAATTGAATCTGTTCAGTCTTGAACAAAGAAGACTACGTGGCGACCTAATTCAAGCATTCAAAATTCTAAAAGGTATTGACAGTGTCGACCCAAGGGACTTTTTCAGCCTGAAAAAAGAAACAAGGACCAGGGGTCACAAATGGAGTTTAGAAAAAGGGGCATTCAGAACAGAAAATAGGAGACACTTTTTTACACAGAGAATTGTGAGGGTCTGGAATCAACTCCCCAGTAATGTTGTTGAAGCTGACACCCTGGGATCCTTCAAGAAGCTGCTTGATGAGATTTTGGGATCAATAAGCTACTAACAACCAAACGAGCAAGATGGGCCGAATGGCCTCCTCTCGTTTGTAAACTTTCTATGTTCTTATGTTCTAATTGAATCTGTTCAGTCTTGAACAAAGAAGACTACGTGGCACCTAATTCAAGCATTCAAAATTCTAAAAGGTATTGACAGTGTCGACCCAAGGGACTTTTTCAGCCTGAAAAAAGAAACAAGGACCAGGGGTCACAAATGGAGTTTAGAAAAAGGGGCATTCAGAACAGAAAATAGGAGACACTTTTTTACACAGAGAATTGTGAGGGTCTGGAATCAACTCCCCAGTAATGTTGTTGAAGCTGACACCCTGGGATCCTTCAAGAAGCTGCTTGATGAGATTTTGGGATCATTAAGCTACTAACAACCAAACGAGCAAGATGGGCCGAATGGCCTCCTCTCGTTTGTAAACTTTCTTATGTTCTTATGTTCTTAAACAACATTGGAAGAGAAAGACCAAAATCCCTGCAAAACAAATTCAGAGAGCTAGGAAGGAAATTAAAAGGCAAGACCAAAACTGTGGTATTTTCTGGGATACTGCTGGCACCTTGCAAAGGACCATATGGACAGCTGGTAATAATTACTCTAAACGCATGGCTGAAGACATGGTAAGATAGCCATTAAATGTATTTATTTAAATGCTAGAAGTATAAGAAACAAAATGTTAGAACTTGAACCTACTGCATGACAGGTGTTACAGAAACTTGTTTCTCTGAGAGTGATGGAGACGAATATAATATTTGTGGGTATAAACTGTATAGGAAAGACAGGCAGGACAGAAGAGGCAGAGGGGTAGCGCTATACATAAAAAACAGTCTTGAAGCCTAGGTGTTAAATCTGGATGAAGAAAACAATGCTATACACTACCAAATTCAGACGCCAAGTAAAATAATCTGTTTACAATGGCCTTAGAAATGTGTATAGCAAAGGAGAAGCCATTCTAATGGGGGATTTCAACTTCCCCACATATAATGGAAAAACCTGGTGGAGAGCACGACAGATGACATGACAAAATTGAAATAGTGGAAATGACAAATGACTGCTTCCTAATGCAATTTGTCAAGGCACCGACTAGAGGGGAGGCATGCCTTGATTTATTCTTTTCAAATAACAAAGACAGAATAACTAAAACAGAGGTCACTGGCAAACTCAGAAAACAACATTTGAAGTGATTTTTAAAACCCTAAAAGTAATGACTAAAGCTAAGGTTTACAATTTTAGAAAGGCAAACTATGAAGGTATGAAACAGAGACTAATAGAAGTAGATTAGAGTAAAATAGAGAAAAAATCCACAGAAAAAGGATGGCTGCTTTTAAAAAATGTAGTACTAGAGGCACAAAACAATTACATCCCAAAATCAGACAAATCTAAATCTAAAACTAAATTGCCAAAATGGTTTATAGATCAGTTAAAAAACAAAAAACAAAAAACAAAATAGCAAATATATTAAATGATTACTTTTCTCAAGTTTTTACAAAGGAGGCTATGGATAATATGCCCAACATGTGAATCTGTTCCTATCCAGTTTTAAATAACTTTAGCATAACTGAGGCAGAAGTGTTAAAGGGACAAGGAGCTCTTAAAATAAACAAATCCCCTGGGCTGGATGAGATCCTCCCAATAGTACTCAAAGAAATGAAAGAAGTTATTTACCACTAACCATGATCATGCAACAATCACTTGACACAGGGGTTGTACTGACAGACTGGAGAATTGCAAACGTAATGCCGATCCACAAAAAGGGAAACAAAACTGAACCAGGTAACTACAGACCAGTAAGCCTGACTTCTATTATATGTAAACGTATGGAAACTATAATAAGACCCAAAATGGAAAATTGCCTATATGGTAACAGGGTACTGGGAGACAGTCAACATGGCTTTAGGAAAGGGAGATCATGTCTAACTAAAAACTGATTGATTTTTTTGAGGATGCAGCATCAACAATGGATAATTGCAAAGCATATGACATGGTTTATTTAGATTTCCAGAAAGCTTTTGACAAAGTCCCGCATAGGAGATTTATTCTTAAACTAAATGCAGTAGGGATTCAAGGAAACACATGTCGATGGAGTGGAGTGGTTAACATGTAGGAAACAGAAAGTACTGATTAGAGGCGAAAGGTCAAAATGGAGTGAGGTACCACAGGGATCAGCATTAGGTCCTCTGCTATTACTAATCTACATTAATAATTTAGATTCTGCTATAGTAAGCAAACTTGTTAAATTTGCAGATGACACAAAAGTAGGAGGAGTGGCAAACACTGTTGCAGCAGCAAAGGTCATTCAAAATGATCTAGACAAGATTCAGAACTGGGCAGACACATGGCAAAGGACATTTAATAGAGAAAAGTGTAAGTTACGGCACACAGGCAATAAAGTATATTAGAAATATCATATGGGAGTGTGATGAGTCAAAGGGGTTTCGGTCTGCAATTCAGCCTCCCAACAGTAGAAGGCATCAAACCAACTCGGGATTTCCCTTACCAAGGTCTTGTGACCATGATAAAAGTCATCTTTTTGAGGGGCGGCACCTTGGTGAGGGGCGGAAGTACGAGTATGTAAATTCCAGCCACTGGAGTCAAGTGAAATTAATGATACCTGTCAGTTTGGGATTGGTGATCCACTGACTACCGGGGCGGGGTTTGCATACTAAAGGGAACGTGCTACTGTGTTCGGGGTTGGTCCTAAGGAATAGAGGCGGGGAAAAAAAAGGCTGGAGGGAAGTACTTGGGAGGTTGGACTGTGTCACGAACGGAGGCCTTACTAACTTGGTTCTTTTCTGTTTTTATTCCTTTTTGTTTTATTTCTGGATTGAAGCAGAACGCGAAGAGGACTAAGAGGCTTCCGTTCCTTTATTTTTGATTACTCCCGCACTCCCTCCCTCACATCCTTCTTTATTAATTTTTCTTTTTTTTCTCGTGTAATATTAAATAAAATTTTAATTGTTACACGTAAATCACTGTCTGGAAAATCCATTTGTACTCACACGCCTCACAGGGAGATACTGAAATTGAAGAAGGAATCTATGAAAAAGACCTAGGAGTTTATGTTGACTCAGAAATGTTTTCATCTAGACAGTATGGCGAAGCTATTAAAAAAAGCCAAAAAGTTGCTCGGATATATTATGAAAAGTGTTGAATTTAAATCAAGGGAAGTAATGTTAGAACATAAGAAAATAAGAAAGTTTACAAACGAGAGGAGGCCATTCGCCCCATCTTGCTCCTTTGGTTGTTAGTATCTTATTGATCCCAAAATCTCATCAAGCAGCTTCTTGAAGGATCCTAGGGTGTCAGCTTCAACAACATTACTGGGGAGTTGATTCCAGATTTTTCACACGTCGCCTGGGGCTGCCTGTTGCTCCACATCGTCTGAGGCTGCCTGTTGAGGACCCTGAGCTGAAGACGGTGCTGCGCTGGGTGGAGGAGCAGCAGAGGCACCTGTGGGAGGAGGTGACTGCGCAGTCTCTGCTGTGAATGGCATGTGGGCCCAGTGGCCTGGTTTGGCAGTCCAAGGCGGTGTACTGATACGGTGGTTCCTGGAGGCGGCCACGGGAGAGGAGCAATAGAAGGTGGTGGTCCCACAGGCGCTCTGGGAGGAGCTGTTAGTGCAGCACCATGGGGCACTTGGAACCAGGCATTTTGGTGTCATGAAGACGCTGCGGCGTTGCCGCCAGGGCTTCTACTGGGGGCAGTGCTGATGGGACATGGAAAACTTCTGTCACCGCTGCGACTCCTGCACCACCCGGAAAGGTCCCAGGGGCAGTCCTGATCTCCCCTGCAGCAGTATCTTGTCGGGGCGCCGATGGAGAGGGTTGCGGTGGACGCCCTGGGCCCCTTTCCCCACTCTGTCAGAGGGAATCGGTTTGTCTTGGTGGCTGCGGACTGCTTCACCAAGTGGCCGGAGGCATACGCGCTGCCGGACCAGGAGGTGAACGGGTTTTTCAGCCAGTTTGGAGTACCAGAGGAGCTACAGTCTGACCAGGGGTGGAATTTTGACGCAAGTGTATTCAAGGAGATCCGGTAGACCCACACCAGCCCACTGCATCCCCAAAGCGATGATCTAGT
Source organism: Polyodon spathula (assembly GCF_017654505.1). Taxonomy (NCBI): domain Eukaryota; kingdom Metazoa; phylum Chordata; class Actinopteri; order Acipenseriformes; family Polyodontidae; genus Polyodon; species Polyodon spathula. The sequence goes on along the minus strand of NC_054537.1, from coordinate 49,735,428 downwards.
GGAGTGGCTCAATCAGACCTTGGCTGCTCAGCTTGCCCTCACCACGGCTGAGGACCAGATGGACTGGGATGTCCATTTGCCCCTTGTGCTGCTGCCCTGCCACACCATAGTGCAGGAATTCACACCTGTGCTCCACATGTTCGGACGGGAGCTGCATACCAAGTGGGAGATCACCTAGGGCAGGCCACCCGATGCCCCAGCTGCCCCTGCCAGATCGGAGTATGTACGGCAGCAGCAGGATCGTTTAGAGGAGGCACATTGCTTTGCCCGGAGGCAGCTACAAGCCGCCGGTATCCTGCAGAAGAGAAACTACAATAACCAGGCCCGGGCACGTCACTTTGCCGCCGGGGAGAAAATCTGGGTCTTCAGCCCAAAGAGGACGAGAGGCTGCTGCCTCAAGCTGGAGAGCAAGTGAGTGGGTCCATGAGAGATGATCCGCATCAATATACCACAGAGGGGACGCCATGTCGTTCTAAACCATGACCTGACGGCCCCCTACCTGGGAAAGGCCTCCTCTGCCCCGACACCATCCCTTCCCTTTTCTACCCCCACACCCTTTCTCCCTGCCCTGGTCTCATCATTTCCTTCTTCGGCTCCACCCCTCGCCCATGTCTTGACTCCTGTGCGGCCTCGGAGGCTTCGTCAGAGATCAATTTGAAGGGACTTTTGTGTGTTGTGTGTCTTGTTCGTGGTTTGTGTATTGTGAGGCGAGCCCACACTAATGGGGCTGTGGGGGGGTGGGGTGGGATTTGTACATAGTTGACCAGTCAGACCTCCTTGTAGCCTAGGTTAGGTTGCGTTACTTTAGGTCAGGTTGGTACGCAGGCTGGTGGAGAGCAGGGATTGGTGGGCATGGGGGAAGAAAGAGGGGCTGGAGAGAAAAGCAGCAGATTAGAGAAAAAAGGGAGAAAGATACAGAACGAAAGCAGGGAATTATTTGTGTTGACGTGGGTCTCAGCCGATAGGGACTGTACTAGTGTAAATAATAAAACCTCAACCTTCAAACCAATCTGTCTGTCCGTCTGTCCACACTGAAAAGAGGAGGTTCTGCTACAGCGCTATGTGGAAGGGGTATAATACTACAGTTTCTGTTAAATAAATAAATGATGGATTCTCCATGAGCGTTTGTGAAATATTATGTGTCTGTTTTCCTGTTTAATTTTTTTTTTTTTAACGTGAATGGTTCTTAAATAATATTGTATTTCACTGACAGTTTATTGTGGCATTTTAACTCACATACTAAAAGCTCTGAGCTGGGTTGCTTAGTAACCAGTTTACTTCATAAACTGTTGCTCAAATGTCACATTGCTATCATTATCAATCATACATTTATTTGGTTGCTTGTCAGTAAGGCTGTGATTAAGTCATGGTGGACACGGATTATGTGATTTTTAGAGAACATTAAACTTCACCAACTGAAATTCCTCCTTAAACAAAAAACAAAACAACTGCGTGAATACCATGTTTACAACTAAATTGTCAGTGAAATGAAATGCAAAGTTTACAAGTCCTGGAAACAAGATTCTGAACTCTTGCTGTAATCATTTTCTGCATAAAATGTACTTCTGGATGACCATTGCTCCAGAAAGGCATCAAACATGGGCAGCATGTTGTATCAGAATAATATGTAAACAAACTAACCAAAACATAAAATAACTGCAAACTGAACCACAGCAGAAGCAACCGACGCATAAATTCAAATTCAAATTCAAATGTTATTTTTAAAGGTATGTAAAACCTACAGTTTGTGTTTGCTATCCTGTAGAAACCCAACTAAATGTTATGTAAAATTAACATTTTTGAACAATGTTGAATTTTCATCCGCATGAAAATTTTTATTTTTAACAAATTTACCATCACTGCTCTGTGATTTTTAGAACACATTTCTGTGACAAAATCCCAGCCTTCACTTATTAATAAAGGAATCACAAATCAAACAATAGTAACGCGACAGGTAAATATCTGGTTTTGGCCACCACTGTATGCTTTGTTTCACACTTTTGTTTTTGGCTATACCTCTTTATTGAAAAGATTAAATGCTTTTGTTGGTATTATATTTTGCACTTTTTACCTAGTCATTACTGGGAGGAAGGATTGATACCGTCCAAGCGAAAGTTCTTCTGAACTGGCAGTGAGTGTTTGAAGTAACATAGAGGAGCAGCAGCTGCCTGCACCACATCCTGTTTTTGTTGATTGTAAGGCACAGCTCTGTATTCATTGTTTCATGCAATATATTTATTGTAGTGTTAAATGTGCATTTCCTGTCAGGCAAGTGGGTTATTTTTGATTGGTTTACTACATGCACAGATAGTAATCAACAGATTGTTCTTATTCAGCTTCACAACTACATTATGTAGCTGAACCTTATATATGTGCATCAATCAGATACGATGTTTCTGCCATCATCAAATCTGGAGAATCAGAATTTAATTACTTTCACTATTAGGATTTAAAGTGTTCCTGCAACCCAGTTATTATATATTTCAGGCTTTCTAATTTGACTTTCTAATGTAAGAATACACAGAGACCATGCAACAAAAGTTTTCCAGTAACTCTATATCTACCGCCCCAGATTTGTTTTCTTTCTTAAACAAACAGTCAACAGTAGCATGTTATGCTGGACTATAAAGAGAAAATAAATAAAATGGTAAAATTGTGATATTTTGCTTTACATATAAAAATATTATATATATATATATATATATATATATATATATTATTATATAATATAATAATATATATTTATAAATATAATATATTATTATTTGAAAATATAAACTTTGTATAGTTCCATCCACTTTTTGCATTTCTTTCAGCTGCTTGAAACATTGCCTTAAACACGCTTACCGATAAAACATTTTTGCTGAGTATTTAGGTCTTCACTGTTTAGATATGGCAGCAATGCTGATATTTAGGTCTTCAACTGTTTAGGTATGGCAGAACTATCATAACTTTACTCTCTGTTCCTTTGTTTTTTCCATTGTGCGATTTTCCTAATGCCACTTTCATGTTATACATCCAATACATAGAAATTGCATCTTGAATTGCTTGGGAGAATCAGAAAACAGAGGACATTGTGGAAACACAGCAGCAGCCGCGTGTGTTTTTCTGATAACAAACAAGCTGAAACTCGGAGCAGCTGATTCAAATTCAGCGCCGTTTTGAGACACGGGCGAGGGGAGGAGCCGACAGCACAGCAGAACAACGCAGTTAAACGAGGCAGTCTTCCCAGCGACAGCGAGTGGAAGCGACAGCGAGTGGGAGAAGTACAGCGTGGAAAAGTACAGAGCAGTTTCGAAGCAGAAAGGAGAAATTGCATCTTGAATTGCTTTAATCAGAAAACAGAGGACATTGGGGAAACACAGCCGCGTGTGTTTTTTCTGATAACAAACAAGCTGAAACTCGGAGCAGCTGATTCAAATTCAGCGCCGTTTTGAGACACGGGCGAGGGGAGGAGCCAACAGCACAGCAGAACAACGCAGTTAAACGAGGCAGTCTTCCCAGCGACAGCGAGTGGAAGCGACAGCGAGTGGGAGAAGTACAGCGTGGAAAAGTACAGAGCAGTTTCGAAGCAGATTGAAAGCAGGTTGACGGCTGCAGAAGAAACTAAACTTCAAAAAAAAAAAAAAAAAAAACCCTCAACATGGTCTTCAAGCCAGTAATCTGTGACACCTGCTTGATGTGGGAAATCCGAGAAAACCCAGCGGAGCTAAACCAAGTGTGCGTAAAGTGCCGCGCGATCCAGGATTTGCATAAACTAGTAAGCATGCTAGAAATGGAGCTGGAAGAAGTGAGACAGCAACAAGATCTTGAGGAACTGGCACACCCACAATTCATGGAAGTCTGCATCACCCCTAACAGACTGAAAGCCACCAGGGAGATAGAAGGTCAGAACAGCTGGGTTCAGGTAGGCAGAAGCAGGGAAAAAAAGAAACTTCGTCAAACACAACCACCAGAAATCAAAACAACCAACAGATTTGAGTCACTTCAGAATTTTGATGAGCAGAACCAACAACAAGAGAATGAAAGGAACAACATCCAGGACCCTATTGACAGTGGTGACCAGACAGCAAAAAGAAGGGAGGTCATGATTGTTGGGGACTCCATATTGAGAAACACAGCAAGTTCAGTTCGCAGTTTGGACCCCCTTACTACAACAGTGTGCTGCCTTCCGGGAGCCTCGGTCAAGCACATCACTGAGAACGTGGACAGGCTCCTAGAACGAACAGGAGACGACCCGGTAGTAGTCGTCCACATCGGTACAAACAACATTGGAAGAGACAGACCAAAATCCCTGCAAAACAAATTCAGAGAGCTAGGAAGGAAATTAAAAGAGAAAACCAAAACTGTGGTATTTTCTGGTATACTACCCGCACCTTGCAAAGGACCATATGGACAGCTGGAAATAATAAATCAAAACCAATGGTTGAAGACGTGGTGCACACGGGAAGGCTTCACCTATCTTGATCATTGGACCACTTTCTACAACGAGGACTATCTGTATAGACGGGATGGACTGCACTTAAATAACAAGGGAACCAGTCTACTTGGAGAAAAGATCCTCGAGCAGGTTCGGAAGCATTTAAACTAGAAAGGAAGGGGGGAGAAATCAACAAAAAAACAGAAGGGAGACCGCATCAAAACAAGAACAACAACTCAGGTAAGACAACCATTAAATGTGTTTATCTAAATGCTAGAAGTATCAGAAACAAAATTCTAGAACTTGAAGCTACTGCACTAACAGGTAACTATGATGTGATAGGTGTTACAGAAACTTGGTTGTCTGAGAGTGATGGGGACGAATATAATATTTGTGGGTATACACTGTATAGGAAAGACAGGCAGGACAGAAGAGGAGGAGGGGTAGCGCTATACATAAGAAACAGTCTTGAAGCCCAGGTGTTAAACCTGGACAAAGAAAATAAAACCGAATCAATATGGGTCAGAATAACAGACAAAAATTCAAAAGGCATAATAATAGGAGCATGCTATAGACCGCCAGATTCAGACGGTGAGCAAAATAATCTGTTATACAATGACATTAGAAATGTGTGTAGCAAAGGAGAAGCCATACTAATGGGGGATTTCAACTTCCCCCAAATAAAATGGGAAAACCCGGTGGGTAGCGCGAAGGATGAAATAGAAATGGTGGAAATGACAAATGACTGCTTCCTAACACAATTTGTGAAGGCACCCACTAGAGGGGAGGCATGCCTTGATTTAGTCTTTTCAAATAACGAAGATAGAATAACTAAAACAGAGGTCAGAGAACCACTGGCAAACTCAGACCACAACATGGTCTCATTTGAAGTGTTTTTTAAATCCTCAAAAGTAAAGACTAAAGCTAAGGTTTACAATTTTAGAAAAGCAAACTATGAAGGCATGAAACAGAGACTAACAGAAGTAGATTGGAGTAAAATAGAGAAAACACCCACAGAAGAAGGATGGTTGTTCTTCAAAAATGTAGTACTAGAGGCGCAAAACAATTATATCCCTAAAGTAGACAAATCTAAATGTAAAACTAAATTGCCAAAATGGTTTAATAGATCAATTAAAAAAAATATTCAGCGAAAAAAAGGCACTTTACAGAGCATTAAAAAAGGACCAAAAAGAAAGTACACAGAAAGAGTACACAGAACTGCAAACGCAAGTCAAAAAGGAAGTTAGAAAGGCCAAGAGAGAAATAGAAATGAACATTGCTAAGGGAGCTAAAACCAATTCCAAAATGTTTTTCCAATATTACAACAGCAAGAGAACATTCAAAGAGGAGATTAAATGTTTAAGAGATACAAATGGCAAAATCGTAGAGGAAGAAAAAAAAAATAGCAAATATGTTAAATGATTACTTTTCACAAGTTTTTACAAAGGAAGATACTGACAACATGCCCCACATGTCATCCAGTTCCTATCCAGTTTTAAATAACTTTAGCATAACTGAGGCAGAAGTGTTAAAGGGACTAGGAGCTCTTAAAATAAACAAATCCCCTGGGCCGGATGAGATCCTCCCAGTAGTACTCAAAGAAATGAAAGAAGTAATTTACAAACCGCTAACCAAGATCATGCAGCAGTCTCTTGACACAGGGGTGGTACCGACAGACTGGAAAATTGCAAACGTAATACCGATCCACAAAAAGGGAAACAAAACTGAACCAGGTAACTACAGACCAGTAAGCCTGACTTCTATTATATGCAAACTTATGGAAACTATAATAAGATCCAAAATGGAAAATTACCTATATGGTAACAGAGTACTGGGAGACAGTCAACATGGTTTTAGGAAAGGGAGATCGTGCCTAACTAACTTGCTTGATTTTTTTGAGGATGCAACATCGATAATGGATAATTGCAAAGCATATGACATGGTTTATTTAGATTTCCAGAAAGCTTTTGACAAAGTCCCGCACAAAAGATTAATTCTCAAACTGAACGCAGTTGGGATTCAAGGAAACACATGTACATGGATTAGGGAGTGGTTAACATGTAGAAAACAGAAAGTACTGATTAGAGGAAAAACCTCAGAATGGAGTGTGGTAACCAGCGGTGTACCACAGGGATCAGTATTAGGTCCTCTGCTATTCCTAATCTACATTAATGATTTAGATTCTGGTATAGTAAGCAAACTTGTTAAATTTGCAGACGACACAAAAGTAGGAGGAGTGGCAAACACTGTTGCAGCAGCAAAGGTCATTCAAAATGATCTAGACAAGATTCAGAACTGGGCAGACACATGGCAAATGACATTTAATAGAGAAAAGTGTAAGGTACTGCACGCAGGAAATAAAAATGTACATTATAAATATCATATGGGAGATATTGAAATTGGAGAAGGAATCTATGAAAAAGACCTAGGAGTTTTTGTTGACTCAGAAATGTCTTCATCTAGGCAATGTGGGGAAGCTATAAAAAAGGCTAACAAGATACTTGGATACATTGTGAAAAGTGTTGAATTTAAATCAAGGGAAGTAATGTTAAAACTGTACAATGCACTTGTAAGACCTCATCTTGAATATTGTGTGCAGTTCTGGTCACCTCGCTATAAAAAAGATATTGCTGCTCTAGAAAGAGTGCAAAGAAGAGCGACCAGAATTATTCCGGGCTTAAAAGGCATGTCATATGCAGACAGGCTAAAAGAATTGAATCTGTTCAGTCTTGAACAAAGAAGACTACGTGGCGACCTAATTCAAGCATTCAAAATTCTAAAAGGTATTGACAGTGTGGACGCAAGGGACTTTTTCAGCCTGAAAAAAGAAACAAGGACCAGGGGTCACAAATGGAGTTTAGAAAAAGGGGCATTCAGAACAGAAAATAGGAGACACTTTTTTACACAGAGAATTGTGAGGGTCTGGAATCAACTCCCCAGTAATGTTGTTGAAGCTGACACCCTGGGATCCTTCAAGAAGCTGCTTGATGAGATTTTGGGATCAATAAGCTACTAACAACCAAACGAGCAAGATGGGCCGAATGGCCTCCTCTCGTTTGTAAACTTTCTTATGTTCTTATGTTCTATAATATTCATTTAAAAAACAATAAACCCTTCAGATTTAGTGGGAAACTTAAAATAACTATTAAACTTGTGTCCCAAAGTTATGTAAATAAAATTGATTCTTAAAGCATTTTAACTAACTTTTAACACAATAGTGGTACAACTGCCTTGTCACTATAGCTTGCTTTAGCAAGTTTTATGATATCTTAGGAGGCCAGACAATCAGATAGCATTTTGGAAGGTGAGCTTCAAAGAGTTAACACAGTCTGTGTCCTGTGCCTTATCTACAAACTTTCGGTGGAATCTGTGTTAACAACCCAACCCCCACAGCATGTCACACAGACAACAGAATTAAATATCTGAGAAATGCTTATATTAAAATTAATTTAACCATGTATTTCCTTGACACTGTGCAGAGCTTAAAAAAAAAAAATGCCCCGTCACACTCAGGGTGGCACAATCATTCTGCCTGTGAAATTTAGTGTAAATAATAATAAAATATGATGTGTAGAATGATTTTCATCAGTGTTTCAAGCACTCAACAGGATTGTAATATGTTATTTCAAAATGACGTTGATTTTATTACAAAGCCCAGACTAAACTATCAGTTACATTGTATTGATTTCAATATGTATTCATTTTTACAATTCTGCAGCTGAAACACTGTAAGGATATTTCATTTAAATATTTAGTAACACTTAAGAACAGACATCCATGAGATATTCACATACACAGAGATATTTCAATTTGAATTGCAAAAGCCATTCAAAAAGCGGCTATGGTGGTGCTAGTGTTAAACTGCAGCTATTCCTGACTCTGAATCTCACTTCTGACACCAAATGTAACAGGATAGCATCAGGAATGAAACTCAGAGTCAAGAATAGTTGCAGTTTAAAGAATTTTGTGTAAGTTTAATACAAATAACAAAGACAAATGAACAGAGGCACAGTGGACAAAATAAAAGGTTTAAAAAAAGATTACTAAACACACTGTGATGTCAGGCAGGGCAGTTGCCTTCTCTGACTGATTCAGAGTAAATGATACAGAACAGTTAAGAACATAAGAAAGTTTACAAACGAGAGGAGGCCATTCGGCCCATCTTGCTCGTTTGGTTGTTAGTAGCTTATTGATCCCAAAATCTCATCAAGCAGCTTCTTGAAGGATCCCAGGGTGTCAGCTTCAACAACATTACTGGGGAGTTGATTCCAGACCCTCACAATTCTCTGTGTAAAAAAGTGTCTCCTATTTTCTGTTCTGAATGCCCCTTTTTCTAAACTCCATTTGTGACCCCTGGTCCTTGTTTCTTTTTTCAGGCTGAAAAAGTCCCTTGCGTCGACACTGTCAATACCTTTTAGAATTTTGAATGCTTGAATTAGGTCGCCACGTAGTCTTCTTTGTTCAAGACTGAACAGATTCAATTCTTTTAGCCTGTCTGCATATGACATGCCTTTTAAGCCCGGAATAATTCTGGTCGCTCTTCTTTGCACTCTTTCTAGAGCAGCAATATCTTTTTTATAGCGAGGTGACCAGAACTGCACACAATATTCAAGATGAGGTCTTACAAGTGCATTGTACAGTTTTAACATTACTTCCCTTGATTTAAATTCAACACTTTTCACAATGTATCCGAGTATCTTGTTAGCCTTTTTTATAGCTTCCCCACATTGCCTAGATGAAGACATTTCTGAGTCAACAAAAACTCCTAGGTCTTTTTCATAGATTCCTTCTCCAATTTCAATATCTCCCATATGATATTTATAATGTACATTTTTATTTCCTGCGTGCAGTACCTTACACTTTTCTCTATTAAATGTCATTTGCCATGTATCTGCCCAGTTCTGAATCTTGTCTAGATCATTTTGAATGACCTTTGCTGCTGCAACAGTGTTTGCCACTCCTCCTACTTTTGTGTCGTCTGCAAATTTAACAAGTTTGCTTACTATACCAGAATCTAAATCATTAATGTAGATTAGGAATAGCAGAGGACCTAATACTGATCCCTGTGGTACACCGCTGGTTACCACACTCCATTCTGAGGTTTTTCCTCTAATCAGTACTTTCTGTTTTCTACATGTTAACCACTCCCTAATCCATGTACATGTGTTTCCTTGAATCCCAACTGCGTTCAGTTTGAGAATTAATCTTTTGTGCGGGACTTTGTCAAAAGCTTTCTGGAAATCTAAATAAACCATGTCATATGCTTTGCAATTATCCATTATCGATGTTGCATCCTCAAAAAAATCAAGCAAGTTAGTTAGGCACGATCTCCCTTTCCTAAAACCATGTTGACTGTCTCCCAGTACCCTGTTACCATATAGGTAATTTTCCATTTTGGATCTTATTATAGTTTCCATAAGTTTGCATATAATAGAAGTCAGGCTTACTGGTCTGTAGTTACCTGGTTCAGTTTTGTTTCCCTTTTTGTGGATCGGTATTACGTTTGCAATTTTCCAGTCTGTCGGTACCACCCCTGTGTCAAGAGACTGCTGCATGATCTTGGTTAGCGGTTTGTAAATTACTTCTTTCATTTCTTTGAGTACTACTGGGAGGATCTCATCCGGCCCAGGGGATTTGTTTATTTTAAGAGCTCCTAGTCCCTTTAACACTTCTGCCTCAGTTATGCTAAAGTTATTTAAAACTGGATAGGAACTGGATGACATGTGGGGCATGTTGTCAGTATCTTCCTTTGTAAAAACTTGTGAAAAGTAATCATTTAACATATTTGCTATTTTTTTTTCTTCCTCTACGATTTTGCCATTTGTATCTCTTAAACATTTAATCTCCTCTTTGAATGTTCTCTTGCTGTTGTAATATTGGAAAAACATTTTGGAATTGGTTTTAGCTCCCTTAGCAATGTTCATTTCTATTTCTCTCTTGGCCTTTCTAACTTCCTTTTTGACTTGCATTTGCAGTTCTGTGTACTCTTTCTGTGTACTTTCTTTTTTGGTCCTTTTTTAATGCTCTGTAAAGTGCCTTTTTTCGCTGAATATTTTTTTTAATTGATCTATTAAACCATTTTGGCAATTTAGTTTTACATTTAGATTTGTCTACTTTAGGGATGTAATTGTTTTGCGCCTCTAGTACTACATTTTTGAAGAACAACCATCCTTCTTCTGTGGGTGTTTTCTCTATTTTACTCCAATCTACTTCTGTTAGTCTCTGTTTCATGCCTTCATAGTTTGCTTTTCTAAAATTGTAAACCTTAGCTTTAGTCTTTACTTTTGAGGATTTAAAAAACACTTCAAATGAGACCATGTTGTGGTCTGAGTTTGCCAGTGGTTCTCTGACCTCTGTTTTAGTTATTCTATCTTCGTTATTTGAAAAGACTAAATCAAGGCATGCCTCCCCTCTAGTGGGTGCCTTCACAAATTGTGTTAGGAAGCAGTCATTTGTCATTTCCACCATTTCTATTTCATCCTTCGCGCTACCCACCGGGTTTTCCCATTTTATTTGGGGGAAGTTGAAATCCCCCATTAGTATGGCTTCTCCTTTGCTACACACATTTCTAATGTCATTGTATAACAGATTATTGTGCTCACCGTCTGAATCTGGCGGTCTATAGCATGCTCCTATTATTATGCCTTTTGAATTTTTGTCTGTTATTCTGACCCATATTGATTCGGTTTTATTTTCTTTGTCCAGGTTTAACACCTGGGCTTCAAGACTGTTTCTTATGTATAGCGCTACCCCTCCTCCTCGTCTGTCCTGCCTGTCTTTCCTATACAGTGTATACCCACAAATATTATATTCGTCCCCATCACTCTCAGATAACCACGTTTCTGTAACACCTATCACATCATAGTTACCTGTTAGTGCAGTAGCTTCAAGTTCTAGAATTTTGTTTCTGATACTTCTAGCATTTAGATAAATACATTTAATGGTTGTCTTACCCGAGTTGTTGTTCTTGTTTTGATGCGGTCTCCCTTCTGTTTTTTTGTTGATTTCTCCCCCCTTCCTTTCTAGTTTAAATGCTTCCGAACCTGCTCGAGGATCTTTTCTCCAACACAGGTTAAACTCACCTCCACACCATTCCCAAACAAAGGGCTTTCCCTCCTTAAATACCATGTGGCTGGAGCTTAATTAGCTATTAATCATTCAGTTAAGGCTCCAGCCATACTCTCACATGTCTTATGGCAGGGATGATTTTAACCCTCTCCCTGCCAATCCTATATTCCCAACACACACACACACACACACACACACACACACACGATTTATCTTTAGGGCTTTCATCGTGCCAATTATTGAGCATGAATTAATTAGGAAGAAATGTTTTAAGTGGCATAAATAAACTCTCCAGATGTGAATGCGTCTCATCCTGTGAATAGAGTTTCACCCTGTTGTATCTACAGGTCAACATGCTTCAAATAAGTATGAAACTGGATCCATCCAGGAGGTTGGACATTCCCAGCTGGTTGAAATCTTAATCAACCCTTTGGTTGCATTTTTTTCAGTCTTTGGTGCAATTCATATTAGTTTTCAGTGGAGAGAAAAGTGGGTTGCAGCAGAGAGGCAAGTGAATTATGAATTTCAAAACTGGGTAGAAAAAGTGGTGTTAACAAAGAAAATGAAGTCAGTGGGCTTCTATTTATTACCATGTTGGACCACTTTGTTTCACGTAAGTACTGTATGTCATGCCTTGTTACCAGTAAGATGCTGAGACAAAATGCTGTAGTGCTCTGAATAGATACAGTACAGATTTTAATTGACATGTGTCAATGACACATTTGCAGTGTATTTTTGCAGTTTACCATATGCTTTTGATATGTTTATATCACAATATCCTATTTATTCATGGTCTACCGTAGTGTTTCATGCAATTAAACAAAACAAGGTGGAATTAACTCAGTCATATTAAATGAGGGTACAGGTACTATAGAACAATGTAGATTTAAGAAATCACAACAATTAAATAAAAAAAACATAAAGGGTCTCATAATGTTACCTTTTGATGTATATTTAGACATGGATTAACCTCACTGATAAACTAAATGTGGTTGGGATTATTCTTCAATACTATCATAGTTTTAGAATGCATTACCATACTGGTTTACTGGTTCACTGGTTTATCCTGGACATAGCTGGTAGAGCAATTTAAAGTCCCTTTATGCAGGAGTGTCAAACTTCAGTGCTCGGGGGCCGCAGGGTCTTTTGGTTTTCATTCCAACTTAAGCTCTCAATTAACATAATTGAGATAATTATTACTTCAATTGGACATTTCATATTTTTCAAGGTCTTTTACAGTTGAGAATTTAAAAATTCCCCTTGATTCAAGGTACATGACCTATGAAATATTTTGAGACCTAGAGGTGTTACAATTGTCCAATTGATCAAATTATTAAACCAATTAAGTAATTGAGAGCTCAGGTGGAACAAAAACCAGAAGACACAGTGGCCTTCCAGTGGCCTTGACACCCCTCCTTCAAGTGATTGTTGTTTACAATCTTGAATTCATCTAATTGCTGTAAACATGTGCTCGGATTTTACACTACAGTATATACCATCTTCCCTGTAAACTGCCTGTAAGGAACCAGTAAAAAAATTACAAATTCTTAGTCACCAGCAGTTTATTTATTTCAGAAGAGTGCTTTACCTTGCACTCACAATGCTTCACTACACATTGAGCTCTAAAATTAAAAAGCACTATGGTTTACAAAATATTTAGTTATTGCAACTCATCATTATGCTTAGCATCTTCTAGCATAAATATAAAATTCCCTTCATTTCTATTAGTCACAACTTTAAAAGTGTGCATTTGTTATGACTCAATAATCATGTAAATTAGGCATGAATGGGAACAAAAACTCACATACCTGTTTTTGATTAATATTCCCTGCTTAAAATTGATGGGTAAATATTTTATATGGTAATAAAATCTGAATGAAGGGTAAAATGTTAAATGTTTTTAATAGCAAATGATGCTTTGTGAGTTAATGAGTCATTAATCAACTAAACCAGATTGCAGATAGTGATGTGGTACTTTCCAGTTGTATAATTACTAATTAACTAAAAGGATGGAAAGTCCAGCAAATTTACAGACGATGATGGTTACACCAGATCTGACCTTTAGTTGCCTCAGCACTTGTATCAGCACTTATACTCATGTGCTTATACTGCTTATACTTGCTGTTTGCACTCAGAAGTAAGAAACTAGCGATTTTGTTAAGTATAATTGAATGCTCGTTGCTGATGTAACTACATTAGCTGGTTGAAGGAATTAATTTTCTTAAGTGTTCAGAGCTGTGTTTGATTGAAGTGTATTTAGATAGTGAGTAAACTGGACCAACTCTAGACCTGCAGGACAGTATAAATTGGCAAACAGTGTTTTAGAACGGCAGCCGTTCTAAGCACCAGCCAGTCTAAGGGCCACACATCCAAGGGCAGTCTGAGTTGTGGCAGTCTAAGGGTCACATGTCCAAGGGCAGAGCTGTGGCAGTCAGAGTGAGGACAGGTAGAGGGAGACCTTTCCCAAGTCTCTCCCAGTGGCTACTAGAGGCCTCATTCCAACTCTTAACATTAGCTGCATTTAAGTAACATTATAAAGGTGGTGTTGATTTAATTAGGTGATCTACTGTTTGTGATTAGTACCAGGTGAGTGGTTAAATTGAATAGAGGTTGATTTGCAATTTGATTGGTTTCCACACAGCATTTTGTGGTTGTGTGATCCCTTTGAAGTGTATTGAAACTATTGTATTGCTTAAGTATCATCTTTAGCGGGTTTAGCAGTTGTTAACCAGTTCACTTTCAAAGTGAGGGAGGAGGCTACTTGAGTGAATCTACTAATAGTCAGTCTACAGTTAACCAGAGGCAGAGGCAGAAAGCTTTTATCCATCTAGTTAGTATAATAGACAGCTTGCCTATTTGTGTGCTAGCACAAAGTGCCAGTCAACTAAAGAGCCTCTCTACCGAAGAGCCGGGAGTCTAGCTATAGGAGTCCAGCGAGGAGACCTGCAAGGAGAGGCTGTTGGAGAAAATCCGAACCTAGCAGTGTCAGTACCCTCCCCCCACTGCTCCTGCTCCCACTACTGTACCTTTCTGTCTTACCTGTCCTGCTATGACTGTCTCTCACATCCCTGTTATTCTGTCCTCTCACTCCCGTCCTTTGTCCTCTCTCCGCCGCTGCTCCCTTAAACCCTCTAGCCTCATCTCTCTGCGTCTCATCCCCTCCCACTCTCTGCCCTCCCACACTATCTCTGGTGCCCTCTGGAACTGTCACTCCTCTGCTAGCAAAGCTGATTTAATCTCTGCCTTTGCCTCACCTCTCTCTCTCGATTTCCTTGCTCTCACTGAAACCTGGCTCTCTTCTGGTAACACTATAAGTCCTGCTGCCCTGTCCTCTTTCCACGTCCTGTCCCATACTACACGTCTCACTGGAATTTAACACATGATACATAAAACTACTGCCTGGTTATTTTATCAGCCAGTAATGGGTTATAGATGTGATTTACCATCACAGATTGTTACCAAGGGATTTTATCTAACCAATTGTTCTAAACAACGTAGAGTTCTGCAAAGTATTATCTGAGGGATTTTATCTAACCAATTGTCAGAGGTATGCAAATGAGCTGTGTCCTTTATTTATGTCGTCAATGGCATACACTGTCTGTTTACACCATCACCTTAAAATATTGAGATGTTAGGTTTACTTTTTTTTTTTTTTAAGAGCACACACAGCTACTGGATGGGAGTAAGAGGTTCAGTTAGTGGCAATGTACATGTTTTTATTTTTAAATAAATAAATAAAATAAAAATACTTTTTTAGGGTGTATGTTCAATGGTTTGAAGGTTCGTTCACTGCCAGAAACTGTTTGACAATATGTGAATAATATAAATCACACATTAAATGGAACTGCAAAATTTGATCTTTTGATTTGTATAATGCATATTACTTAACAAAAGTTGTCCAAAATCCAATTCAAGATCGTTATATGTAGCGCCTTTTATTAATGACATGCATTGGAGTAGGGTATAATACCAAAACACTGGTGGAGTACCTATAGTAGGGTGGGCGAACAGAGCATGATCGAATTCATCCTCTATGAGAACGAGTGTGTGCAAATCATGAATGCAGCCATTTAGATTTGCTACTGTAGCGTGGTGATTGGAACAATAACACCGCGTAACAATTATTTATTTATTTCTTTATTCCTGGGTAGTAAGTGTTATTTCCTAATTGCTTATGCCTCATTAACATGTATTTATACTAAAGTAATACAAAAATGACTACAAAAGATTTAGAAGTGAGTAGTTTTTTGAGATTTACGATTATACTGTATTTATATGATGGGAGACTACATTTGAGGGCTGATTCGTGAAAGTGATTTACAGTATAATCATAAATCTCGAAAAACTACTCACTTCTAAATCTTTTGTAGTCATTTTTGTATTACTTTAGTATAAATACATGTTAATTTGGATTCATATGTTGTTTTTTTCTGACTTTATGTGAACGAAAATACACAACTTTGCCCGTTTTCTCATTGGAAATACTGATATTTTTAAATATCACTGTCCTGGTCACAAAAGCAAAGTTTGTGGGGAATAATAGCCATTTTCTATACTTTTGAGGCATAAGCAATTAGGAAATAACACTTACTACCCAGGAACAAAAATATATATATATATATATATATATATATATATATATATATATATATATATTACATGGTACCAATTAAACAAAAAACATAGCCTTTATAGAGGAGAAGGTATTCATAGTTCGTTAAGTTGTTCTAATCTGATATCAGCTTGGTTGGTGGCTCCGAGTCAGACCCGGTAAGGAGTTTACCAAAAGTTCTGTCCTGTTTCTGGTGCATATTAAGTATGAGTTGATCATACAAAAACGAATTCCACAGATCCAATGGAGCCAGTCAGTTTGTACAATTCCTCTTGAGTAACTGGCACTTAAGGTGGATTCTGATGCACAGATGGAAGCTGTAGCAAATCCCTCAGAAATAAGCAGCCATCATATGTGTTAGGTCTGGAAAATCTCACACAGACAAAGATGGATGTACAATAAGGTTACATTGGAAATCATGGACACTTCATCAATAATGAGCAGGGTCACATCTCGCATGTCTGTATGAAGGCATTGCAGTACCTCATCAGAGAGGTTACGATACACCAGTGTTTTTCCATGTTCCACTGGAAGCACTAGTAGTCTATGAATGGTCATCCCATTGATATTGTAAGATGCAACTCCAGTGGGTGCTGTGATTGCCACTTCTTTTCCCAGGCTTTGTTTCACCCATGCTGTAACAGTTTGAGTGAGAAAAGTCTTCCCTGTGCCTCCAGTACCACTCACAAACAAGTGGAGGGTGGGGGCGTTTGTTTCAGTTTGTTGTTGGAAAGTTTTGATAATGTGGTCAAACACTCTCTGCTGCTCTTTATTAAGGCACTGGAGCATGCCTTCTACATTTTGTAGAAGAGGTTGTGCAGCCACATCTCTGAATTCAGCCGTTGCCTTTGCAGCCCGCAGAGGAGCAAAGTGAACTTGATTTTCAGGTCCTTCTGTTTCAAGCTCATTGTCCTCTTCAGCCTCTATTCCCTTTTGTTTCTGCTCTACTAGTGGGGTTAACTACTCATCAGCTGCAGGTATTTGTTGTAGTTGGTCATGATAGGCCATAACTTTTTGGAGCTATCCTTACAAGCATGGAAGGCTTCCACATAGAAATGGCACCCTTCAGGAAAAAGGTCTGTTCTGTCTTTCCATGGCTTGAAAAGAAGTGAATATCCAAGGCATATCCAAGGCTAGCAAAATGGCTGGATTGTAGTCATTGGTTCTGCCTTCTGCACTACTCCGTGGTAGATCATAGAGTCTGCCATGAGATTTGAGTGCTTTCCGGCCAGCAATGGCCTCAGCCACATCTCGGATTACCACCATGGTTTGATCTTTTCTGGGAAATCCAAAGCGACAAACTATCACCACCTTGTTTTTGATTTTCTTGGATCTTAGACAGTACTTGGTGCGTTTATGTTGCTGCCATCTCAAGACACGGCCTCTGAGTACAGGTGCTATCAGGTCATTTGGAATGGTACAGGTGACATGTTGAGCAATTTGCGAGTTGGGGGAAACTCCAATAAGTGGTGCATCTTCCACCCAGATAAGCATGTGGAAGTGCTGCATTCCAGGACCCTGGTACTCTCTGTGCCAAAAGTAATGTCTAATTTTCCCCAGCGGGCCATTTGGGGATGTGATAAAATGCAGGATTGCAAGAAACTTTTGTGCATGAACTGAGATGCACTGACAGGATCTCACGCCTGTGCATGTTAACCATTCATTTTCCAGTTTCAAACCAAAATTAGGCACTTTTTTGTTTTGCAGACTTGAGAATTGCATTTTTTTAAAAAGCTTGTTTTTCTTTTATATTCAATGTGATTGACATGGCACTTTAACAATTATGATATATATATATATATATATATATATATATATATATATATATATTGTAAGATAGCAGGGAGGGGGTTAAAATTCCTCCCTGCTAAAAACAGGTGAAAATGCACTTTTGGGTGAATGGGTTAAGGGTTTGAATTGTTTGAATTGCTTTATTGTTTAGTTAATCCCCTGCACCTGGTGCTAATTGTAAATTGGAGCCAGGTGCAGTGTATTTAAGAGAGGCAGCCAGTTTTCTCAGGGCTGCTGAGAAGAGCCCAACTGTGTGAGTGAGAGCAGTAGTACCAGGGAAAGGTATTCTGTGAAACTGTAAGTTTTGGTTGTGTGACAGGTAAACAGCTTAGACATCTTATGGGTTAGTCAGGAAACTATTGATGTTTAGTCAGAGTTCCAAAGGAGAGCTAGGTGTTTGTTTTGTTTTATTTCATTCGTGTTTATTAAAAGTGCGTGCAAGCGCTAAAGTCCTCTCGATCCACATTCAACGAAACAAAAAGTGCAAGCACGCAAAAGCAAAAATTTTTGCAGTCCGGGTATTTTTAGGTAAAAACTGGCATAAAATTTCCTACCCCGTTGTTTGTCACGCTTACGCAAGCAAATATCATATTGTATATATTATATATATATATAATCATATAATTATATATATATATATATATATATATATATATATATATATATATATATATATAAATATATATATATATACAAAACCTAAATTGGTTAGATCTATTTTTGGTAAATGACCATTTACTAGTAAAAGATAAGGAAAGATAAGTTCCTGGTCCCCAGTGTTTACCTCTAATCTCCGTCAGTCTTTTCCTTTATCCTCCCCGCAAAAAATGTGTCTCTTAACACTCCTACAACCTTGTTGGGGGTCATTACAACCACTTCGACTGTGGGACCCTAGGAAGGCTGCGATTCGAACTACTCTAAAACCCTAGTTATTCTGATGATTGATGGTTACTGCATCTACCCGGCTTACCGGAGGAGCTAGCAAATCATTTGAAAGAATACAAAGGATACAAGAATACTTTCTATAGGGTATGGATTACATCACCACCAGTAGAAGCTTCGAATTCCCTTTGGGATACAAAAGACATGTAAAGTAGTAGTCGATCTCTCTCTCATTTAAGAATTGAGGTTAGTTTCTGATATTTACTTAATGAAATCTAAAATTATTTTTATAAACAGCTGGTGTTAATAAGATTTTATAAATATTATCATATGCCATTCTTTTTAGATGTAAATCTCTGTTAATGAGAACTTGTAAATGCTTACTGCTAAAGAAAATGCTTACTGCTAAATTAGTTGAAGTAATGTGTACATGTTTTTTTTTTTTTTTTTTTTCTGATTGATTTACAATAAAGTCAAATATTATTTAGATACGTGTGGAAATATTTTGCTGGATAACCCTTCAAGAAAATAACTTACTTCAGTGTCTCTGTGTGAAGGGTAGCAGGCAGCTTGTCAAATTGAGTGCCGCGGGAAACTTACACTTACAAAACAAACCCCCTCAAGGTGTCTTGGGCTGTACTGCCTTTCTCTCCAAGATTACTTTACACAAATAAAAATGCTACCACAGAACAGCAAAAATAGTTCAGAAAAGTTGGTGAAAATGCTGAAAATTATTTTCAAATGTATATTATCTGTTTTCAAATTGTCTATTTATGTCTTGAATTACTATTGTTAATTTTCTTTATTTTTAGAATGGCAAAAAAATACACTGCATTGCAGGCTGCTGGTTTTCTCTTTGCCGACCAAGATAGTTTAGCTAGCGAGATAGGAAGAGATGAGGTAGGAGAGAGGAAAATAAAAACAGCAGCAAAAACAAACAAAAAAATGTAGTATATGTAATCATATTTGTTCTATAGCTCTACCAAATGAAGACAAAAAAAAAAAACCCCAGGGTTTTCTTGTATTGTTGCATTATATTTGTATGGCTTATACAATCATCTATCTACATATCTGTTTAGGTACAGTATTCTTATTCTTTATGGCCTCACTTTCTGTTAGGACCTTTCCAATCTGTAATTTACACTCATTCTATTTTATTATATTTTATAACTACAAAAAAAAATAATAAACTTTAGCAAGCATTTTAATCACTGTTCCCGTGTTTTAAAGGTAACTGCAAAAAACTTGTGAATGAATATTAAGCTACTGAGAAGCTCATACTATACAGACTGTAACCAGTGCTTAAAATGAAAAACAAAAAAAAAAAGTGCCAGTACTCAAGTACAGTCAGGCTCCCTTTCCACCTCTCTGTCTTCCTGCCCAACTCTCTCTCTCTCTCTCTCTCTCTCTCTCTCTCTCTCCCCTTTCCATATCTATGTGTCCCCCTGTCCAGCTGTCTCTTTTTCACTCTCTCCCTGTCCAGCTCATCTCGTCTAATCAGTACTGCATCTAACTGTGACTTGACCTTGACCATTCAAAATAAATTCCGTTGTTTTGTAATGCACTCTGGGAGTTGCAGTTGTTTTGTAATGCACTCTGGGAGTTGCAGTTGTTTTGTAATGCACTCTGGGAGTTGCAGTTGTTTTGTAATGCACTCTGGGAGTTGCAGTCTATGCTCTACTGTGACGTAAATCTTGCAGCTGCTGTTCAGACAACAAAGTAACAACTAGAAAGACACATAATTGCAGCTGACAGTTTGGAAAAGAAAACGGGCAGATAGTCAGTGATACCCGCCAAAGTGCTGCTCAGCTGTTTTAAATTTAGAAGTGGCGGTACTCAAACAAACAAAAAAAATTCTAAGGCCAATTAATAACTCAAATGTGTCTTGTTAGATAAACTAGTAATTCATTAATTTATTTATTTGTACCGAATGAAGTATGAATTATATTATAAGAGGGGTCTCTACAACATTTAGTTTTTGGGTTTGTGGCAGGGTAGACGCCCTGCACAGGTAAATAAATGTATATGTGTAAATATTATATGAAAAAGTGTGTGCTAGATATAGCAGGGCTGGAAGTTAAGATTCCAGCCCTGGTTTGGGTGTGTTTGTGGTGGTGGTTGGCAGGGATATGGTTAATTCCTGTCCCTGCCAGCTACATGTGAAAATGTGGCCAGGCGTTGATTGAATGTTTAATTGTCAATCAACCCTGTCCACGTGGTATATAAGGGAGCTACACGAGAGGAAACTGCCTGGGAGAGGGGAGACCACATGGAAGGTCTGTTTGATTACTTTGTTATTTGTTTTCTTGAGGTAGTGAAGGCGAATGCTCAACCTGCGGTTTTTGTATTTCATTTAAAACTTTTGTTTTGGCCCTTGGGCTGGTTATTTTGTTTCTGTTTATTGTGTTTGTGACTTGTTTTGTAAAACCTTTTTATTTAGCTCTGTGAGCTGTGGTTCTGTCTGTACAACCTTTTTATTTTGTGTTAATTAAAAATGCACAGAAGCGCTCTAACTGCAGTTTTACTGTCTCCAAGTCTCTCTCCTTTTCAAACACCATCCTCTCTTGAAGACATACAGACGGGTGTATAAAGTACTGTATAGCATAATTTATTATGAAATTATTTCACATTTACCTATATTTTACAGATTTTTACCCAGTTTTCCTATCAAATAATCAAATGCATACCTTTACAACCAACCATTTCATTGCCCGCAAGTAGGTAATATATTATCCTTTTGTACTTTTGTTGCATTTTTTTTTTTTTTTTTTTTTTTGAGATATTCAAGGATATATAAAACCACTTACTAAATCATGCGGAATGTTGGTGAAAGACAACATTCTTCAGGAAATTAATGTGGCATTAAGAGTGTTAAGGCTGGTTTATATTCCATATATATTATAATGAGGTTCCTCTTCAGTGTGAATTCCCTGGTGTCTTTTTAAGTTGCCGGACTGACTGAAACGTTTATATACCTGCGATCATCGCTGTCGTGTTGCCGTGCAGTTTATACTTTCTACCAGCAATCTTGCAGCTCAAACTGCAGTCGCTGACAGTTCATATCAACTGAACTTTGACGTCGTCGCTATGGTTATGACAACGCAAAATGGATGAGCGGTTGTTTGTGGAGAAGCTGCTCAGTGTTTATCCCTGCGTATATGCGATTGCTGTTTTAAACACTTTGTTTATTATGAAGTGCCCCAGGTCCAATACGTTGCTGCTGTTATTATTATTATTATTATTATTATTATTATTATTATTATTATTATTATTATTATTATTATTATTACTGTGATACACAATTTATTTTTTAAATATAGCATAGCACGTCCAATATGTTCTGTATAATAATAATAATAATAATAATAATAATAATAATAATAATAATAATAATAATACTTTGCATGCTACAAACTCAGAAAAAGGGGTTCAAATGATTGCTTTTAAACTATAATGCAACAATGTTGTAAAGTAAACTCTTATTTGGTATTTAACATTAATTTTGGTGAATTTAGGCTACTATTTACTGGAATCAATTGTTTCTTGAACTGACTTGTTTTAAAGCTTGAAAAAACAGCAAGTTCATTCTTAGCAGATCAGAAAGTGTGACAATAGAAATATGATTTTTATTTAAATTATTTTGTAATAATATAGTGTTGATGAACAGAGCAACCTAAATCTAGAATGACAAACAAGCAAGATTATTTATGCACTACATTGAGAGGTAGAAAGAAGGCAGCTGCAACACAAAATAAAAGGTGCAAAATTTCTGTCAGTGATGTCAGATGGTTCAACCGATAGCACTGTCACTGTATATGTATGATTCTGCCAGAAAGGGCTGGTGACTGTGCAGTTTGTGCGCATGTAGACTGTGGAGAGAGTAGATGCCCAACAGATCTCAGAAGCTAATCTTCATCATGAGGCAGTCTGCTTCAGACCCTGTTGAGACAGCTCATAAATGTTGCTTGTTTATGCATTTTTGTTGTCACCCACCGGAATGATATTGGCCCGTAAAATGTCTCTGTGGCCAGTGGACTTATCTATAAACTAGCCATGGTGTTAATTTCAAGCCTTGTGTGCCCAAAAGTGTATGTTTGACTGGGGCCCCGTGATGGGTTGATCTGTCACTGCAGCAAGTTGGAGAACAACAAAGAAGGCCTTTTAATCGGTTATAGCAAACACTGGTAAAATCAGAAGTAATTTATTTTAGAGTTTTGTTTTATTTTATGGATTTTGCGATACCTACACAGTGGGTGTCTTCAGTAATATCTACAACATATTGATGACAACAATCAACCATTTTGTTACAGACTTTCTAACAGAACATGAAAAATGCTTAACATATAAAAAGAATAGTCCTACTATAGACACAGGTGATGTTTACAATGCCTTTGCATTTCTGATCGCATCAGATCACCAGATATTTTTAATCCTTTGATGGAAATGTTTGATTGGCTTCATTACTGCCATTCTCATATCCACTTTGACATCTGACACATTATTTCCTTGTCCAGCGCTTCTTTCCCTGTTCTGCACACCAGTATGCCAGAGTTATATGTATGCATGAAACAAATGCTAAAAAATATCTAGATAGATTTATCTTTTAAATCATTGACAATTTGACTGTAACACCATCTGCTGCAAATGCACATCTTAATCTTTAACTCGTAGTATTTCTTGCCAAACTCACGTGATAACCTGGGTGACTCGGAAAAGCACTCGAGACGGCTTGAGTTGGCTGGCCATGGGAATTACGTATTTCAGCCAATAACAGATACCAGAAAATTGCATTATTGTCCAGCAATACTGTATATGTATGAGTGTCGCAAGGAGCATCAATTATGTGTACATAAACAATGTGAATTTGTATTTTTATTTAAATGATAAAAACATACATGTGAATGTTTTATTCCATTTACATGGATTACAGACAGACAGGTAAAAACAGCAGCGGCAGGAATACAGAGGGAAACACAATTACAGCGTGTAAACACATTAGAAACAGTGGGAATACAGGGAGGGAAACACAAACAGACAGATTGCTACAATATAAAGCTAAGTACTACTTGCTTTCTGCGCACATACAGAGATCAATATGGGAGCTATAATTGTTCTCCTGTTAAGTGGATACTTGCTAAGAATAACATCATCAGAGTTAAATCCAGGGGTTCTTCTCAGTCTTCTGGGAGGATCATCTTCCTAGATATCTCCCACCTCGTGTGTGTGCAGCCCACACAAGCATTTCGAAGCCTGACATTTTCTCCATAGATCAACGAATAGGCTACTTATATGTTTTTCAATCAGTAAGTAGCATTTCCTGTTCAGATATAGATTTATTTATTTATTTATTTTGTATCACTATTGGCTTAAATGTTCCTAAACACTAAATTATGCTAGGAAAGTAGACTGATAAAACACATCTTATTCTTCACTTGGTCTGAGGCACGTGGTAATTATGATGCTTTATAAATCTCCAAGGTACTCATTACTCTAACGTTGTGATGAGTGATGTTTCTATTGGTGAATGGCTTTTATGAATCACCCAATGAAATATTGTCATATTAAATACTTTTGCTGGCATGACAAAGGAGACAGTACGTTTTATGCATATGGGCTATTTTTATTACTATAATAAAATTACTATAATAACATTGTGCTTTCGAGCGTTTCTAAAGAGTGCTCTCGCTTTATTCTCGTATCAGTTTTCTGAATAAAGCTGGTTTTGACCCCTCTTAAGAATTGTCAAGCGGCCATTACTGTTTTCACTACATAAGGCCTTATGTAGTTGATACATCGTGTGGAGAACTGTTGTGCTGCTGTAAGGAGACTCAGCAGACTTGCAGAATTGTCATCTATGCCGATTTAATCATTCACAGCGACCAATGAAAAAAAAAACAGCTTGGGCCTAGAGTCCCTCTCAAGCCTCGGGCTTTCCTAGCGCAGCTGCACTTGACCTCAGGCGACCACGGCGATTGAATCGGCTGCATACCTCAGCACTGACCCCTGCTTTCCCGCCTACTTGCGAGGCTGAGAAAAAACAGCTCCCACCCAACCCCGATTCACTCAGAGCTGGTGTAAACATCTTCGGCGCCGCCTACAGCTAGGCCCCAACCATGCCTACAATTGGCACCGACCTTGGAACAGGTCCACTCGGCATCTACTGTTCGGCACCGACAGCACTTTCGATTAACCGATTAACTTGGCACCTGGGACTATCTTCAGAGCCGTTTACAGCCCGGCATCGACCGTGTTACCCATCGACACCGACTTTGGCACTGACTGACTTGGCACTGACTTCTCGGCACCGACCGCGCACTTCACGATGTTGAACTCAGCACCGACAGCGCTCACCTTGACGTTGATCCCGGCACCGACTGATTCAGCATCAGTGAATCGTTTGGAAACGTCTACAGGCTGCTTCGTCAAGCGCAGCAGCTTCAACTGCAAAGCATGTCGGTCCAGTAGACTGGGTCATCCTCTGGTTTCCACCAGTGTGACTGGTGCACGACAAAGCCTCCCAGGCAGGACAAGCACCAATCCTGCGCCAGATGCCTAGGGCGAGAATACGTGGCCAAAGCACTGGCAGGTAAGCCTGACTGCTCTCCATGTCAGAAGTTTTCAAGAACAACTAAGTGACGGAGGGCAGCCCTATCCCCAGCAGAGTTTCTCTCCTCAAGCCATGGGAGAATGAGATCGGTGGTCCAAGAGCTTCCGCAGAGGTTGTCCAGGACCTCCCCTGCTACAGTGACCAGGGAACTCTTCCGCACAACTGGGCCAACCTCCCCTTCCCCACCACTGGTACAGAGGAGCGAGATGGTCACCGCCAAGGCAGTACCAATCGAGGGGACTCTCACCAGGGGACAGACAGTTGCCACGCAGGCACAGCTCCCCTTCCCCACGCTGGCACAGACGATCACCGTCGCAGTCACTTGGAAGGCACCCAAGCTCAGCCGAGTGGTGCTTCGCAGAGCTGGCAGAGACTGTAAGGGTTCAGCAAACCAAAGCTGTCCTTCATGGCATCCAGGTCGGACGTCTTAGACCCAGCCACCTCCATCGGGCAGGCCATAGTGGGGAGAACCTTGCCGCCCTTGCCACACGTTTCACAGAGGGAGGAGTTCCGGGCACTAATGCAGCTTGCAGCAGCAGCCACGGACTTCACTTGGCCGGCGGAACAGGAGGCAAAGGGAAACCGCTTCCTCCAGCAGAAAGGGCATCCACAACATGCCCTCCCCTTATGCCAGGAATTCCTGCATTTGGTGCTCTCTTCCTGGGGCAACCCAGCATCTGCACCATCAGCCTCCAGAACAGCACAGTCTTTGATTCTGACTGCAGGAGCCCAAGAAGCGGGCCTAGGCACATTCCCCACTATCGGGGACATGGTCACGGTGTTGGTGCAAGGTTCCACCTTCACCAAGGGGGATAAGGACCCAACCTGTCCATCCAAGCCTTGCAGGACAACAGACGTGATGCTGAAGGAGGCATAAGTGTTGGCATTGCTGTCAGTGCGAGCAGCTAACGCCATGGCCATACTGGTACTCTACCAAAACCAATTGGCGGAGAGGCTGCAGGACAGAAGCAGACACAGGGGAGGCAGAGACAGGGTAGCTTCAGGTGGTGGCTAAGGCGATGACTGACCTAATGGGGGAGTTAGGTCAGGCATCAGGGAGGTCGCTGGCTGCTATGGTGGCCGCTCGCTGGCATTTGTGGCTGAGGCAAGCCAAGATCATGGAGATCGAGAAGGTGGCGCTGCTGGATGCCCCCATTACATTGAGGCAGACTTTTGGGGTGACCATTGATGTGAGACTTGAGAGATCCCACAAGGCCACGGAGCGTGCCTCAAAGTTTTCGCGCCTTCTGGTTTACAGTCAGCACCCAAGGTGGCATACGCAGCCTGCTAGGGTAAGAGGGTCTGAACACCGCCCTCCACCCCAGTGTAGGCAAGCAGGCAAAGGCAGAGGCAGGGCGACCAGAAGGGGACCACTGCAGGCCAGGGGTAACCGGTTCTCTGGCTGGAGACCGGGGCCTAAGAAAGACCCTCCCCCGCCCAAGCCAAAGGGAGACCACCCCTGAGGGGCCCTGGCTGCCACGAAACCCCCCACAACCAGACTGACCAATGGCAACAACCCATGGCAAGGCTGCAACCAGGACTCTTGGGTGCTATCAACTATGAGACACGGATACGCTCTACAATTCCGCATCCACCATGCTTCAAGGGTGTGCTCCTCACCACCGTCGAACCAACGAGGGCGATACTTCTTCAACAGGAGATCGCCAATCTTCAAAGGAAGAACGCTGTACATTTGGTAAGTCCAAGCGATGCCCTCAGAGGCTTTTATTCCAGGTACTTCCTGGTGCCCAAGAGGAACGGCGGTTTCAGACCAATTATGGACCTCAGGGTCCTCAACTTGTTCCTCAAACAGAGGAAGTTCAACATGTTGACAGCACAGTGTATCCACCAGTCCATCCAACCGGGCGACTGGTTCACATCGATCAACCTTCAAGATGCCTATTTTCACGTCCCGATCCTTCCCGCGCACAAATAATATATGCGCTTCGCTTTTCAAGGCTACGTGTAAGAATTCTGCGTGTTGCCACTTCATACCATCTCAGTCCACAGTGTTCCTGGGGATCAAACTGAACTCTGCGAGTATGCTTGCCTCACTGCCGGAAGACAGGATTTGGTAGTTGGAGACCACACTCTCCCTATTCAGAGAGGACGCTCTCCTACAGGTCAAGGTATATCAAAGGTTGTTGGGGCTGATGGCAGCCGCCGCGAGAATCCTTCCACTAGGGCTGCTGAGAAAGCGCCCGCTTCAAGCTTGGGTGAATATGCTCAAGGTGCACCCGGTCTGAGATTGGTAGTGACTGGTGCGAGTGTCCAGACAATGCCAGAAGACACTGGAGTGGTGGCTTCGTCCTGGCAATCTGTGCCTCGGATCCCCTCACGTAAGGGAAGTGATCATTACAGACATCTCCAGTCTGGGCAGGGGAACTGTCTGGAACGGGAGAGAAATAAGAGGTCAGTGGAAGGGACATTGGTAGCAAGTGCACATAAATGTGCAAGAGCTGCAAGCAGTGAGCCTGGCGTTATCCCATTTTCGCCAGCAATTAGCGCACAAACATGTGCTGGTCCGGACAGTCAACACCACATTGGTAGCCTACATAAATCACCAAGTGCTACTGTGAGGACATCCCTCTTCAACAGGGGGTGGGAGGGACTTACCCCTCACATCAGGGCCCTGATAGGGCAGCTTTTGCATATATGCTCAGTGATTGACGTTTAGATAGGCTCTTCCCATTCGATAATGGTTGTTATTCTCTTTTCAGGGAACCAGCGTTATGGTAAACCTAACGTTTTCCACACTTGTTTTACCTGTCTAGTTTAGCACTGGATAAACACTGTTTTACATCATCTCTGGAGTGAATTAAACTAGATTGTTTTGGGTGGTTTAGTGTGGTCCAGTGGTTAAAGTCCAGGGCTTGTAACTACAAGGTCAACAGTTCAAATCCCACCCGTGCCATTAAAGTCTCTTAACCTTTTTATGCTCCATGTTGTGGATGAGATGTTAAAACAAGGCAGAAAGATCTACATGTGACAGTGGCAAAGTGGTTGCAGGTGTGTGGTGACATCATGGACCAGGAAGAAGTGCAAAACAAAAGGTGCAGGGCTAAACTGCAGTAGCAGTACTTTTATTAAATAATAAAAATAAACAGCTCAAAACACAAAAGAAACAGACACATGGACCAAAACAAAACAGACAAATAATAACAGTAATCACAAACACAGGTAGCAGCTTTTCCAGGGACAAATTTGATTAACCAAATAATCCTATAAACCATTCTCTAAAAAAGCAGGCCCATTTAAATTTTCATGCAAATTCCTATTGAAAAAAATTAAGATTAATAATCACCACACTGTTATAAGATGTTACTAATTAATTACTAATTCTTAACAAAGAGTAATATGTTCATTCAAGTTTTCTTGTAGGGCAATGTTAAAGTTTGTATCTTTAGAATATACAATAAGAAGTTAAATCATTTTTTTTTTTTATTTTAAAATGTCTCTTTGATTCACCTGACTTGGTTACCTTATTTTAAAGCTGAGGTGATAGGTTAAAGTCTATATCCTGGAATGCAAACTCAAACAATGTATATATCTACAGTGCTCCCTCATTTCAGAAAGCTGCAGTAGTGAGCCATATTTAAGAGGACATGCTCTAATTTTAAAGATAAAGAGAAGGAGTGGAGGCAGGAGATGGTTCTGTAATGTAAAATACTGGTACTTTTCTATGTTTGTGCATGTATGTGTGTATGTTTTAACATACATTTAGTCTGAAGCCTACATGGTTTAGATTTATATATGAAGCCTATATATATATTATATATATATATATATATATATATATATATATATATATAAGTCAGGCTTGGGAGGTTCACGGTACAGAACATTCAGAAGACTATAATTGGTATTCAGTAAAACATACAGTAGAGCAGTGGTACTCAATTCTGGTGCTTGAGATCCAATCCAGTCCAGGTTTTTACTCCAAGCAGGTTGTAATGCAGCTAATTGAAGCTGCTAAGAGGCAATTAACTAATTTTAGGACCTTTGTATAAAGACCAGGACTGGAATATATATGGAGGGCCAGTTGAGTATCAGTGCAGTAGTCTTTTTTTCATTTCTTTACAATTTACATAAAGCCATTTTATAAACTCAATTATACACTTCAGAGTGTCAAATACTGTCTTAATGCTTACTTGTATAGTGTTTGTTGGAGGCCCGTCTGAAGTAGTTTATATTCAGCCCAGTAATGGAAACTGGAGAGCTTTGCTTCACTGTTACTTGTGGAAGCTGAAGGTACAGTAAGTAAACTATGACATGGCCATATTTAGCTTTAGCCACCTTTATCTCTCTTCCATGCATGATTGCCAACAGGAATCTTATCCCTCCAGATCCATGAGTTGTCTCTGCCACAGACATAGCTAATGCAAGGAGATGTTAGCTAACGTAAAATATGATACCCTTTTATCTTTTATTGCCTGCCCTTACTGGGAAGTTTTCGTGTAGTGCCTCTTTTGTTAGTGTACACATTCATGCTTTTTTGTTGTTTTTTTCTTACTTTATTCCCATAAAACCCATTAATGCACTTAGTGAATTTACTTCAGGATTCATTGATTTCTATAATAAGTCATATTGAAGTGCTTGTTATATTCACTATCTGTACTGTATTACAATTTATTTGGTCTGTAAATAATTCATTCTGTTTTCTAGTAGTCCTTTACACTGTATATTGTATAATTGTATGCATTAATACTCAGTAGTCCAATATCTGACTGTTCAGAAAAAATGAAAATAGTAACACAGAGTTATATCTATCAGTCACACATTTACTGCTGATAATTTATCTTTAAAAATGGTCCTCTTCATAAACAACAATTAACTATCTGTGTCTGTATACAAATAAAATAAGGCAATAATAATTTATTAACATAATACATGGACAAAAACAAGCCCAACCAAACTCACTTTCACACTTATTTTAAAATGTTTTTGTTCAGCTACTTATAATAGTATCTCCTTAATGTTTGTATGTGAATTGCACCCCTGAAAAAAAAATGAAACACTGTTAGCTAGCAGTGAGTGATGAAACATGCAAATTACTTAAAATGTGGCCTTTACGTTTTCAAGTTTCTGCAGTAAAAAAAGGCTCACCAATTGAAATAACAGCTTTTAACAGCTGTGTCTACTGATTTATATTGAGCTTCCTGTTTTCAGTCAATCACTGACATCCCTGCTATAGTCACAGCAATTGAAACAGATATGCTGACTTGCACAGTGTGAGAATAGGACACTGGACCACTGCTTTCCATAAGCATGCACATGCTGTTCATAATATATTGCGCAACTTAACCCTACCCTGAATCCTGGTGCAGTATCATTCTTTAAATCCTAAGGTGTCTACAGCACCAAATGCTACCGACATACAAAAATGTATCAATAAAATGGCATTGAAATATTACAATGAGGGTCTCATCCTCACATGGTGCATCAACAATCTTAATATTTGAGGATGAGAACAGTATTTTATGTGTGTGTAAAAGCAAGCAGCTAAAAGAAATGATCGATATTTTAATGTAAAGACGTGTCATAAGTGACCAAATTGAGCACTGCACTTTTTTACTTTTGATTGATTAATTGATTTGCACTGTTTGTTATAATTTTACTGTGATTATTTAGTTGTTTTTTAGTTTATTTTATATGAATTGCTATGTTCAGTTTTTGCTTGGTGTGTTTACTATTTTGTTGTATTTATTATCAGTACACTACAAATGGTAGAACTGACTGACATTCTGAGGACCCTAATTGCATCACCTGTTTCCCATTACCTCATTTAATTACTAACTGTCCTATAAAAGGTGTGCTGCCCACACCTTGCAGGTGGACTGTGTTGCTGGAAGACCCAGACCAGGAGAACTTGAAAAAGTTGGACAAAGCAATAAAGGGGAAGATACAACCAAATAATACTTTTGTTTGAGTGGTGAACCCTGTCTAGCTTGCAGATAAGGGCACAGGGCTAGAATAATTTTGTTAAATGTGTGACTGGAAACCGTTTTATTTGACAGTACATAACATATATTGACTTTACTACTATATAAGAATTATGAAGTGTGTCAAATAACATTATACTGATTGTACATAATTATTGTGGTGGTCTCTACATAAGGCAACCTGCTAGAGTATTGTTAGAAACTTAAAATTGGGATACAATACATTGTAACACAACTGCACTGATGGTGGTTTTGTTCTTTTTGCTTGTTACAGCAAATATCTGGGCCCACGGTTTTGGGCTGACCCTGGTTGGACAGTAATCAGCAAGACAGCATTTGGGATGGGGAGAAGCTGGCCCCGGGTTTTGACGAGGCCTGTCTGTGTGGGGCTAATCTATACCGAAGAGAACAAGGGCCATTTTCAGCCTGGAGTGATGCTACAAGCCAGGATACAAGGTTATACCTTCTGTGCTACGACCTCTCTTAGTTGAGATTAACCGGGACCCTCCCTGCCTATTTGCACAATTGAACTTGTTTTTACATAGGGTTAACCTAGTCAAATTGTTTTGGTAAGAATTGCTATTTTAGATCAATGTCATATTTATAGTTTTAGTTGGGATTGTATTTTATTGTGCAAGTTGTTTTAATAAAGATTATTGTGGACATTCATTACAATAAAAATTGAAGCTTCCTAACCTGTGTTGTGGTCCTTAGACATTCATCTGGGGGTCGGGGTTAGTGTCACAGAATCACAAGAACCTGTAGAGTAGAAAATGGCAAGGATAACTTTTGTACACATGTTTGGTTTGTCAGCTCTCTACCAGTTTGGTGTGTTAAGCATGTGACAGCTGCACAATAACCTGTTACACCTGGAATCATTTATGGGGTTTCCATGCAAAGTTTTTTTTTTTTTTTTTTTAAATAAATTTAACATTTTCAAGCAGAATCTCACATGAGAGTTGGTCACTGCATATGGCATCAAAGTGAAGCGCTACAGTTAATCAACCCTTTACACTCTGCCCTAGCGTATTTTGACCGCCGTCGCCTAATTACATTGGTTTGAATAGTTCCGTGTAGGAACATCGGAAACCACAGCATCACTTTTTTCTAAATGGCACAGAAAATAGGGTTTTTACCCTTACAAACACATATATGTATGTAGTTATTTATTTCTTGTATATAGTTATTTTGTTACTCATGTTCTGAAAGACACTTTCTTGGTAAAATAAATAAATAAATAAAAATAATCTGAAAAACACTAACAATGTTTGCACACTCAGATTTTTGTTATTTTTTGTTCTGTTGGCCTGAAATTTTGTATGCAGCTTCCCAACATATTAGACTTCCGTTTCAAATTCTTTGTTCGATTTATTTATTTATTTATTTTTTTGGCCAAATCCATGATTAATTAATATCAATGTTTATTTTTGAAAGAATTTACAGGTTTTTTTTTTCAATCTTTACTTTTAATTCAAGTAGAGAATGGGTGAAATCGAATTGGTAAAAACTACACAAACTAGAGATGATTTCTAATTTATTATTTTTTGGTAAGAAAAAAAGTGCTTTTACCAATGTTTGTCTTATATAAATTTTTTTCAGTAGAATTCGGTGTTTGTTTAACAAGCTTTACTGATTTAAAATCGAAAAGTAGCAAGCCTATTTAGAGTTACTTTTTGTAAGTGTGTTTTTATTTTTTTCCACATTCTCATGTGTGAGTCTGAAGCATTTTTGACCCAGATAACTTCATAATATGAAAGGAAACATTGTTCTTTTGATTTTATATTAAAATGATGCTTCTGGACATATTGGACAATTGCTTGGAGTGTAAAATCAAGCCTTTGTTAAAATTGACAGGTCTTGGACTTTGAGCTAGACTGAAGAGAGAATATCATCATTTACAGAGGCTATAATATTGAATATATTTGCTTAAGTATATTGAGAACCTTACTCATGGGGCTGGGATTTGGAGAAGCAGTACATATACTTTATAGAACAACAGCTCTCACCAGCCAGCATATAATACAATTCATTTCCATAAGGGGCTTAAAATCAAACGAAATGGGAGTTAGTGAAGTCAGAAACCCTGTACAACATTTGTTGCTTCACACTATCTGATAGCAGAATCAGATGTTTCTGATAAGAGCAATATTTATCTTGCAAAGTTTGTTCTACCGTTAAGATGCGTCTGTGGTTGGGTTTCTCCCTTCTAGATTAATTATAATTACACTGTATGATTGGGAACTGGGGAACAGGGGAACCCCCCCCCCCCCCCCCTCCTTTAAGGACTTTAATGAAACACAACCACAAGGCTGCTGAGAAGAACAATGATGTTTAATAAGATGGGAAGAACCTAGTCATTATCTTGTGATTACTTAAGGGTACATTTTAGTTTCTAAAAATAACTAATGGACAAAGTAATGTAGCTGGGTTCCATCATTTACATACTGAAGCAGGCTTTTAATCTAGTTACAAAGTGTCTGGCTTTAAAGAACTAACAGTCTTTAACTGGAATTGAGGGCATTTGACATTGTAAAAGTGAACTGGTTTAGAACTAGTGGTACTGGTATTACTTCCCAAGTGAGTTTTTAAGCTTTCATAATAGTTAAATGTTGAAACTCAACTTTCAAATGTTTTATGTGCTTCCCATTATGACACATCCCTTTATGTCTCTGATAGCAGAAGCCGTTTCTGATAAGAGCGAAATTTCCGTCCTTAACTTTCACAAAGAGACTGAGACTCTGATTCATGCCTTAGTAAAATCTCAAATTGATTATTGCAATGCACTGTGGTTTGGGTTATGTGATATCTTCTAAACTGGTACATCGATTACAGTTAGTCCAGAACTCTGCTGCAAGATTATTGGCAGGCACAAAAAAATTGAACACATTACCCCTGTCTAAAATCATTACACTGGCTTCAGATTTTTTATTGGGTAATTTTTAAGATCCTCTTTCTGAACTTTAAGGCTGTCCAGGGAACTGATATTTGACAGATGTATTGCATTGTTATGTTCCTGGATGTCAGCTCCACTCCTCAGGAGCTGGGCTGCTGGCTGTTCCATCAGCTCATTGCGCTTAATTGGGAGGCTGAAGATTCTCTTCCTGTGCTCCTACTCCTTGGAACTCACTGTCACTATTTGTGAGACGTTCTGATTCTATACAAAAATTTTAATTATCCTTAAAACACACTTGTTATCCTTGGCTTTTGGTAATTACATGTTTTTTTTTTTTGTTTGTTTGTTTTTTATATAACTTATAATGGATGTTTTAATGTATTTATATATTGTAATGACTCAACAAATTGCTTTGTTTTTAAATGCTGTTTCTAATGAATTTTTAATGTATCTTTCAATATATCTGATGTAATTGTATTAATAATGGCTGATGTATTATACAGTACGGAGAAAAAGTTTCTGAACCCCTTAGGATTTTCACATATTTCACATATTTCAAACCTAAAATGTTATTAGATCTTAATCTGAGTCCTAATAATAGATAAAGATAACCTGATTAAACAAATGACACAAAAACATGATACTTTCTCAACATTTATTTATCCACAAATGATTCAACATTCAATATCCATGTGTGAAAAAGTATGTGAACCTTTAGATTCAGTAACTAGTGGCACCCCCTTGAGCAGCAATGACTTCAACCAAACGTTTCCTGTCACTATTGGTCAGTCTCTCACATCAGTTTTGAGAAATTTTGGCCCGTTCCTACTTACAGAACTGCTTCAACTCTGTGACATTTGAGGGCTTCCTTCCATGGACAGCTCGCTTCAGATCCTGCCACAACATTTCAATTCGGTTTAGGTCCAGACTTTGACTAGGCCATTCTAAAATGCAGATTTTCTTCTTCTGCAGCCATTCTTTTGTAGATCTGCTTGTATTTTTAGGATCATTGTCTTGCTGCATTACGCACTTTCAGTTCAGCTTCAGCTCACAGACGGATGGCCTGACATTCTCCTTTAGAATCATCTGATACAATGCAGAATTCATCGTTGTGTCAATGATGGCAATGAACAGCAAAGCAGCCCCAAACCATCACACCCCCTCTACCATGGGATGAGGTTCTTTTGTTCGAACACAGTGTTTGGTTTTTGCCAAACATAACGTTTCTCATTGAGGCCAAAAAGTTCTACCTTTGACTCGTCTGTCCAGAGAACATTGTTCCAGAAGTTTTGTGGATCATCTATGTGCTCTTTGCCGAACTTCAGACAGGCATCGATGTTCTTTTTAGAGAGCAGTAGTTTCCTCACGGCTGTCCTTCCATGAGTCATGAACACTTACATTAGCCAAGGTGAAAGTGGTCTGCAGATCCTTGGATGTTACTCTGGGGTTCTTTGTGATTTCATTGATGATTTTCCAGTTTGTTCTTGGAGAGATTTTGATAGGACGACCGCTCCTTGGTAGAGTGACTGTGGTCTTGATCTTTCTCCATTTGTAGAGTTTCTGTCTGACAGTGGATCGGTGGAGCCCCAAATCCTTAGAAATGGTTTTGAAATCCTTTCTAGACTGATGAGCATCAATAACTGTTTTTCTGAGGTCATCAGAGATTTCTTTTGATCATGGCATGATGTGTTTCTACACACCTGTAACGTAAAGACCAAACTCACAAAGTTTCTGATCTTTAATAGGGTGGGGCCTCCCAAACTCACCCCTGAAGATCTACCTAATTATTTAAACACCCGATTCTAATTATCCCCTTAATTGAGCTGATAAAACCAGCAGTTCACTTACTTTTTCACCCTGAATCTTAATTACTCATTGTTTGTCTAATTCATACATCATTTTGTTTTAAAAGACATTGAATTGGTTAATATAAACCCAATTGGATATTTAAGAAAAGACTGGCTTTGAATTAAGAAGGCTCTCATGGCAAAACTATGGAATTTCCATAATTATCATTGGGGTTCACAAACTTTTTTTCAGCACTGTATGCTTTGTACAGCACTTTGAGATGTTCGATAGGAAAGGCGCTACATACAAATAAAATTGATTGATTGATTTTTTATTTTATCTAACAAAGTTTTGCAATTAGAGGAAAAAGATAATACTGTACAAGGTGAACTGAGAATGCGACTAAAGCCTGACTATATAAAATTCACTTGAAGGATTTTGTGTATAATTATTGTCTGTCTATCAACAAAATCCCTTAAAGGAGTAGCAACCAAGGCTTTTAAAAAATCACATATCGCCTTCCTGTAGATGTTTATTTTATATACTCATGTACAGCAAGTATTCGGATCCCACCTGACACAACTTCCTACTTACTGTATGTGCAACAAAGGGGGTTTCATGTTTCAGATGGTTTCTTAATACCTGTTGCCATATGTTGGCAGGTTAAATGATTTAATCTTCATCAGAGTAACACAAATACAAAAATAGTCTAGAAAACTAAACCTTATATTTATTGAACAATTATAATAGACTTTTAAGAGGAAAGAGCATGTTTCAAAAAGTTGTTTTATGTTTTTAATTAGATTCAATCATATGAGTGATTAAGAAGACTATGTTACATTAAGGACAGACTTATAAAAGTTTACTGCATTATTCAATTAAATGAAAGTGTAGGTAAATGTAGTAAAATTAAAATATGAGTAAGATCACAGTAGAGCATGCAATAGAAATGACTACTGACTACTGTAATGACTGTAGAGAAGTAGAGTAAAAAAAACAAACATGTTTAGTAATTTGAATGTGGTTTATGGGGGCTAGGTCATGGGCAGAAATGCAACTAACAGGTTTGTATTCAAAGTCATTCCACTCTTCTAGTTTTTAGTTTAACTTTTAATGTAAAGAATGAGTGTCCACAAAAGTTAGCATATAAACCATCTCAAAAGTATTCTGGTTCAAGCTGTGATTGGTTGCTCTAGTCTAGCACATCCACAAAGAGCTAGGACAGAAGTTGTAAATTATGTAAGTGACGAGCAAATAGGCCAGGATGGTTAACTGACCAACTACAGAAAGATTGGGTTTTGCCATAAAAACATGACGTGACAAACATCAACAATTTTATACACATGATGACATAAGGAATAGAGGCCATTAGTGGCCTATAATTGAGGATCAAAGATCCAGAGCAATAAATCATTCCCCAAAGTGTCATTCTATTCCAGTTAGTAAGAATAATTATTTTATTTAGCAAAATGTATTTCCCCCTAATGTCTGACACACCTGTAGAGATATTAACAATAATACTCAATAAACAAAATACACAGTTAGAAAATATTTAACTGGATACCCAGGATGCTGGATCCAGGTAGCTTTTGACTAAACGTGCTGTACATGTTATAACGTGCTGTAGCCTCTTAATAACTGAATTTCATTAACACTCCTATTGTTTCTGGTGTATTTGACATGACACTCTTCCTAGGTTGGGGTTACAAACTTATAAAACAGAAATAAGAACTTTGAAATATATTTTTTAGAACTGATCTTGAATGCCTTGGGTCAATGCATAAAGAAAATAAAATCCTTTCACTTGGTATTTTATAACATGGGCAGCATCTTCACATATGAATCAAGGCAAGCTGTAACTAGAGAAATGGTGTTACTCACATTCATGATATAGCATCAGCATTTGCTCTTTTCAAACCACTAGCAATCCAAAATATAATACTGGAAATGAACCACTTGAAAGGCAGATGTGTACTCAGGGGTGTGGGAACAAGGGGTGCGGCTGGAAGTAGAGGAGTGCTGTGCAACTGCAGGTGTAAAGATAAATCCCTCTAGTTTTGTCAGTCTTTTATCTGTGTATGTGCAGTGTACTGTACCCTTTTCACATTCCTTTGGAACAACGATAATAGACCAATCAGTGTTGACTGTGACAACATGGGTGGGATACTTGTTAATTCAATGTAAAAATACAGAATTGAATTGTGCACTCTTCAGAATTGGCCTTTACAGCTGTCTGAGGCAAAGGTCAAAGCCAGTGTCTTCGTCGGACCACAGATAAAGAAGATCTTGGAGTGCAATGAATTCCCCAAGAAGCTCACTAGTAAGGAGAAAGCGACTTGGAACAGCTTTGTCGCAGTGGTTCGGGGCTTCCTGGGCAATCACAAGGCCGAAAACTATGTGGAACTGGTTGAGACTCTGGTGAAGAACTACGGCACAATGGGCTGAAGGATGTTCCTCAAAGTCCATATCCTTGATGCTCATCTTGATAAATTCAAGGAGAACATGGGAGCGTACTCGGAGGAGCAAGGTGAGCGCTTCCACCAGGGTATACTGGACTTTGAACGCCGCTACCAAGGACAGTATAACGAGAACATGATGGGAGACTACATTTGGGGGCTACTTCGTGAAAGTGATTTACAGTATAATCGTAAATCTCGAAAAACTACTCACTTCTAAATCTTTTGTAGTCATTTTTGTATTACTTTAGTATGAATACATGTTAATTTGGATTCATATGTTGTTTTTTTCTGACTTTATGTGAACGAAAAGACACAAATTCGCCCGTTTTCTCATTGAAAATAGGTAAATTTCAAAATATCACTGTCCTGGTCACAAAAGCAAAGTTTGTGGGGAATAATAGCCATTTGCTATACTTTTGAGGCATAAGCAATT
Source organism: Polyodon spathula (assembly GCF_017654505.1). Classification (NCBI taxonomy): domain Eukaryota; kingdom Metazoa; phylum Chordata; class Actinopteri; order Acipenseriformes; family Polyodontidae; genus Polyodon; species Polyodon spathula. The sequence continues at coordinate 49,696,533 of NC_054537.1, read as the reverse complement.
AGGAAATAACACTTACTACCCAGGAACAAAAGTTGTGTTACATAGTGTTATGTGCACAGGGCTGCGCTTTTTTGCTAGTGGCGCATTCCTATACTTAGTTGGCGATGCTGAAAATATCGGCAAAGCCGCTGCATGCTGTGCAGTCCGAAGGGTCTACCTCACCCTAAAGAGATTTCTTAATGTGTTCATCACAGTTCCAAGACATACAAGGGGAAATGTCATCAAGAGGGCTTCTAAGCAGTCGCAGGTAATTTACTAGGTTTATGCAATTTAATTAATAGGTAATCCCATCATTATCGTTTATTAAGTTAGCTACATTATTATGCAGAGTTCCCCAATATCATTAGTGCTGTGGACTGCAGTCAGATCCCCATCAAGGCACCCTCAGGACCAAATGAGGCAGGTCTTGTGAACAGAAATCCTTTCACTGCATTAATCTACAGGTACTTATGACATTATCACTTACATGAAATTAAACATGAGCTACAATTCAGCAACTGATGCAAATAATCCACAATTTTAATGACAATTCTATGATGCCAGTGCTAGACAGTAGGTGTCAGACTTTGGATAATACTGTACATCATTGTGATGGGGTGCTCGCCCCACTATATATTTGTATTATGATTTACTGTTTTTATTGCTTTTATTTTGTATATTCTGATATTTGAAAACTGGCTATGTATTAGTTAAAATGCAGTTGCATTAGTGTTTGGCTAGGATGGGGTTAATTCCCATCCACGGATGATTGGTCAGGTGCAGGTGGTTAGGAGTTTAATGATTGTCAATTGTGCAATTAACTCCTAACCACCTGCTATATAAGCCCAGCTCCAGGCTCATTAAGGTTGGTTGGAGTTAGGAGAAAGAACATAGACTAAGTTTGGAGAGTTTGAAGGAGCTTTCCAGCATTGTTAGAAAATGACTGCTACCTTTGTTTTGTTGAGGTATTCGTTCTGTTTACTTTCTTTATTATAGTTCTGTTTTTGTTTGGCCCTTGTGCCCATATATTTTGTGTTTTGAAAAGTATTTATTTTGCTTAATAAAAAACTGCGCAGCCACACAGTGTTTTGCCCCGCATTCCTGCCTTTGGTTTACTGCTTTCCTGGAACCTGACATCACACACATCATCACATCAGCCATCCTGCCACATGTGGTGTCAGAGAAGTGGGATATAACAGCGCCTCAGAGGACTCAGGCCAAGAGCAGAACTGCAGGTGCATTATTTTTGTTTTTCCTTTTTGAGAAGTGTTTTTTTAACATGGGAAGGAACAGCCGCAAGATACAACAGCGGCAGCAGCAGCAGTAGTCACCTCGGCAAGAAGAGACATGGGTGGAACCATGGGACGTCTGGCCCGGGTGCACCTGGTGTGGCAACTTTGAGCACCACTGGTTGGACTGCCCAGAGGTGCCTCCAGATTGGTGAGGTCACCATGTGGAGAAGGGCTGCCAGCTCTGGTGCTACTGGAGCAGATTACTTCACGGGAGATTTGGGACTGGCTGGTGGACCTCGAGGGGGACATGAAGAGGGACCTCCCAGTGGTGATTAACGTACTGTGGGCTCAAGATGGGAAATGGTGGGAAAGCTTGGGAGAAGCAGCACCACCCAAAGTTCTTCCAGGACATTGCAGCCATGGTGCTGGATTACCAGGCTGCAGATATTGGAGAGGCTACACCATTTCCAGTTTCATCGAGAGATGCCATGCTTACTCCAGAGCCCATGACGGAGGAGCTCAAGTGTCCCAGGTCCAAGAAGGGGAAGCCCGAGTCGCCACACCCGAAGAAGGAGCTGATGTGTCCAGTGCCCAGAGGGAAGGTGCCAGTGTGCCCAGTGGCCAAATCGAATGTGTTTGTGTGTCCAGAGCCCAGAGGGGAAGTGCCTGTGTGTCCAGTGTCCAGAGGGGAGGACCCAGTGTGTCCAGTACCCAGAGGGGAGGAGCAGGTGTGTCCATTGCCCAGAGGGAGGAGCCAGTGCCCAGAAGGGGGAAACTCGAGCATGTGATACCCAGGAGGGGAAAGCCCGAACATCCAGTGATGAAGAAGGAACCGCCCCAGTCTTCAGTGTCTGAGGGAGAATCCCAGCTGTCTCTAGCCATGAAGGAAAGCTGCCTGCCGTAGCTGTCACCAGAAGCATGTGAAGACTGCTTACTGTTCCGAGCTCCACAACCCAGTGGAGACTACCAGTTATTCTAGTATGCCAGAATCACATTCACCTTCATGGCCAGGGGCTTCCCTCCCACCATCACCTCCCAAGGGTCCGCTGCCACCATGGCCTCCCGACGGTCCACTACAGCCGTCGCCTCCCGAGGGTCCACTACAGCCATTGACTCCTGAGGGTCAGCTGCTGCCATTGCAACCCAAGAGTCGGCTGCTGCATTCGCCTTCTGAGAGACCGCTGCTGCCCTATCTCGCACCGCCCAAGGATGCCTGCCTCGCACCGCCCAAGGATGCCTGCCTCGCACCGCCCAAGGATGCCTGCCTCGCACCGCCCAAGGATGCCTGCCTCGCACCGCCCAAGGATGCCTGTCTTGCACCACCCAAGGATGCCTGGTGCTCTGCGTCGTCCGGGACTGCCTGGTGCTCCGCATCGCCTGGGGCTGCCTGATCGCCTGGTGTTGCCTGGTGCCCCTGCATCGCCTGGGGCTGCCTGATGCTCTGCATCGCCTGGGGCAGCCTATGTTTCTCTTATATTCCCTAGGGTTGCCGAAGGGTCCCGCTTTGCCTGGGGTTGCCGAAGGGTCCCGCATCGCCTGGGGGTGCTGAAGGTCCTGCATCGTCTGTGGCTGCCTGTGTCTCCTTTGCCTCCCCTAGGATCACTGAGGGATCTGTTTCGCTAGGGTAGCTGCCAGCTCTACTTCACCTAGGGTCGTTGCCGGCTCTGCTTCGCCTGGGGTCGCTGCCGACTCGGCTTCTCCTGGGGATGCTGCCTGCGCGCCACCACATGGGGATGCCGCCTGCTCCACACCATCGCCCAGAGTTGCTTTCTACGTTGCATTAATGTCCAGGGATGCTGCTGGCTTGCCACTGCCCGGGATTGCCAGCTTGCCACTGCCCAGGGCCGTTCGGTTGCCACTGCCTTGGGCAGCCGGACTATTAAGATCCCCCATTTTTCATAAACATTGCCAACAATGAGCAATAGCATGCCAAACCAAGAATATCAAGTTCAAAAATAAATCCTTTGTTTGGAATTTCATGGATGGTCCTGTTAACGGAAAAGCAGAAGATTTATTTTTAGTATATGGTAATCATGGTTATTTTTAGTTCATAGTAATCCATGACAGACCACACCTCTCAGAGTGGGTTTTTAGACAAAAGCCTTTCTTTACATGGTTACACTTACAGTGCCGTGAAAAAATATTTGCCCCCTGTCTGACTTTCTGCATTTTTGCATATTTTTGACATTGAATGTTATCAGATCTTCAACCAAAATCTAATATTGGGTAAAAGGGACCCTGAGTGAACAAATAACATTTTTTTATACTTATTTCATTTATTTATTAAACAAAGTTATGCAACACCCAATGCCCCCATGTGAAAAAGTAATCGTCCCCTTAGACTCAATAACTGGTTATGCCACCTTTAGCAGCAATAAATGCAACCAAATGCTTCCTGATCAGTCTTTCACAGTGCCGTGGAGGAATTTTGACCCACTCCTTCATGCAGAACTGCTTCAACTCAGTGATATTTGAGGGTTTTCAAGCATAAACTGCTCGTTTCAGGTCTTGCCACAACATCACCTTCAACGCACTTCAGCTTCAGCTCACGGATGGATGGCCTGACATTCTCCTGTAGAATTCTCTGATACAGAGCAGAATTCATGGTTTTCAATGATGGCAAGTCGTCCAGGTCGTAATGCAGCAAAGCATCCCCAAATAATGACACTACCACCACCATGCTTGACCGTTGGTATGAGGTTCTTACTGTGGAATGCAGTGTTTGGTTTTTGCCAGACATAACGGGGCCTATGTTGGCAAACTTGAGATGTACTCATGTTCTTCTTAGTGAGCAATGGTTTCCGCCTTGCTACTCTGACATTAATCCTATTTTTGCCCAGTGTCTTTGTGATGAGTCAAAGGGGTTTCGGTCTGCAATTCAGCCTCCCAACAGTAGAAGGCATCAAACCAACTCGGGATTTCCCTTACCAAGGTCTTGTGACCATGACAAAAGTCATCTTTTTAAGGGGCGGCACCTTGGTGAGGGGCGGAAGTAAGTCATATACAGTTCTTCCTGGAAAGAACATTTGAGTAGATTAAAAGCCGTCCTACAGTCTCTGAGGAAGGCGGGACTCACAGCGAACATGGCAAAGTGTGCTATTGGAAAAGAAGAAACAAAATATTTAGGTTTCATAATGGGTAAGGGTAGAGTAAAACCGTTGGTTTCAAAAGTCCAGGCTTTGTTGGATTCACCGGTTCCTACCACAAAAACCCAGGTGAGATCATTGTTGGGATTGGCTGGTTATTACCGCCGCTTTATTCCACACTTTTCCACTATAGCCGCCCCTCTCACTGATCTCACTAAAAAGAACGCTCCAAATAAAATTAAGTGGAGTGCAGAGTGTCAGACAGCCTTGGAATCTATTAAAACTAATTTGAGTCAGGCCCCAGCATTTTAAGCCCGGATTTCAGCCGAGAGTTCATCCTTCAGACCGATGCATCACACACTGGTCTGGGGGCGGTTCTGTCCCAGGAAAAAAATGGTATAGAACACCCGATATTATATATTAGTCGGAAGTTACTGCCGAGAGAACAGAGGTACTCGGTGGTAGAGAAAGAATGCCTGGCAGTAAAATGGGCGGTGGAGTCCTTAAAATACTATCTTCTGGGACGACCCTTTGTACTCATCACAGATCACGCTTCTTTAAAGTGGTTAGACACAATGAAGGATTCAAACGCTAGGATTACGCGGTGGTACCTGGCGCTCCAACCCTTCGCCTTTCAAATAAGGCATCGTGCAGGTAAGTTACATCAAAACGCTGATTTTTTTTCCCGGGAGGGAGGGGAAAAGGAGGGGTTAGAGGTTTCTGAGTGTTCCTTCGGCTCCACTCTGAGGGGTGGGATATGTGATGAGTCAAAGGGGTTTCGGTCTGCAATTCAGCCTCCCAACAGTAGAAGGCATCAAACCAACTCGGGACTTCCCTTACCAAGGTCTTGTGACCATGACAAAAGTCATCTTTTTGAGGGGCGGCACCTTGGTGAGGGGCGGAAGTACGAGTATGTAAATTCCAGCCACTGGAGTCAAGTGAAATTAAGGATACCTGTCAGTTTGGGATTGGTGATCCACTGACTACCGGGGCGGGGTTTGCATACTAAAGGGAACGTGCTACTGTGTTCGGGGTTGGTCCTAAGGAATAGAGGCGGGGAGAAAAAGGCTGGAGGAGTACTTGGTTGTTGTGGACTGTGTCACGAACGGGGGCTTTACTAACTGGTTCTTTTCTGTTTTTATTCCTTTTGTTTTATTTTTGGATTAAAGCAGAACGCGACGAGGACTAAGAGGCTCCCGTTCCTTTGTTTTTGATTACTCCCGCACTCCCTCCCTCACATCCTTTTTTATTATTTTTCTTTTTTTCCTCGTGTAATATTAAATAAAATTTTAATTGTTACACGTAAATCACTGTCTGGAAAATCCATTTGTACTCACACGCCTCACAGTCTTTCTGATGGTGGAGTCATGAACACTGACCTTAGCCGAGGCGAGAGAGGCCTGCAAATCCCTGGATGTTGTTCTAGGGTTCTTTGTGACTTCCTGGATGATTTTACATCTTGCTCTTGGAGAGATTTTGGCAGGACTTCCACTCCTGGGAAGATTCACTACTGTCCCAAACTCTTTCCATTTGGACAATATGGTTCTGACTATGGTTTGGTGGAGCCCCAGAGCCTAAGAAATGGCTTTGTAACCCTTTCCAGGCTGATAGACATCAACAACTTTTTTTCCGAAGGTCTTCAGAAATTTCTTTTGATTGTGGCATGATGTGCCTCTAGAACCTGTGTGCTGACAACTTCACTCTGATGGTAAGGGCCAAAGTTAGTCAGATTTATATTGGGCAGGGCTGGCCCAAATCAGGTCTCATTGTTAACCAAAGTATTCAAACAGCTGACCCTAATTATCTCTTTAATTGGGTTGAGTTAACGGGGGGGGGGGGCAATAACTTTCACATCTGAAGATTGCATGTTTACCTTGCACACCAAACAATTGAAAGAAGCACCAAACTTTGGTGACGTGTGTCAGTTGTTCTGAGTTTTAGTAATTGTCTTGTTTATTGTATTACTAGACGTCTAAACATGTTCCGGAACTGTCACTTTTGGGCCAGCACAAGCCGGACCTGCACTGCACGAACTATCACCAAATAACCTGTTATCACCCACCATGAGCACTACTACACGCACCCAGGACTGGTGACCGTGTTTTAGTATTGTGGGGTGGATAAGGTTTATTGTTTGAGACTGTAAACCCGTTTGTTTGACACATTGTTGTGTATTGCCGGAGTGTTTTTCTTTTGTTGGTCACCAGAACCGGATTATAATTAAACCCCTCGTTTCAAGGTAGGTTAAGGTATATCAAAGGTTGTTGGGGCTGATGGCAGCTGCCTCGAGAACCTTTCCACTAGGGCTGCTGAGAATACGCCAGCTTCAAGCCTCCGAGATTGGTACCGGCTGGTCCGAGTGTCCAGACAATGCCGGAAGACACTGGAATGGTGGCTCCGTCCTTGCAATCTGCGCCCACCTTCCCTGCTCCCCCACAATTGATTATATAAACTGATCACTTCTCAACACAGCAACACACCACCCCTAATAATAGTTTTTGTTCAAGTCCTAATTATAATGTTCCCTCAGCTTTTAATTACCAAAACAACCCTTCAGAATCCCCTAACTTTTTTACATGCCCCCCCCCCCCAAGCTTCAAGGCAAATATCATTTTTGCAACAGCTGGAGAATGAGGAATTGTGTTCTCATTTATTAAAAATTAAAATTAAAAATTAAAACTGCAGCTTCATGAACTTGACAAAACAGATATGAAAACTTTAAATATACACTGAATATTGTAGAACTAAATCTGTAAATATAGTGGTATCCCAAAAAGTTAAGTATATCCTAAAAAATAACACCTGGTGGTAGTGGTTTATTGATCATGTTACACCACAATAGCCCTTGTTCACTTGTTCACTTCCTTGTTTCAGTATTGCTAAATAGATAATCTTAAAAAAATGTAATTATTAATTGGTAATTTGTCCCACTACCTCCAATTTTGAATTGCAACCACATAATTGATTTATTTTGTCAATTATTTGATTTTACTCCCCACCCCACAAAAACAATGTTTTCTGTTGTAAAGCTCAACATCTTGCCATTCTTGCAAGTCACCATTGCAGAAACATGTTTTGTGGGTAAAATAAATGCCAAGCTCATTTGCATTGGTACTAAATCAATAGGACTTATTACCACTGTACTTGTATGACAGCTCTTTAAAGTATTTTACATGTATTTAAAGGCATATTAATAAGATAAATCACTTCCAGCAGTAAATAACTCACACACACACATATATAAGTGTCCTTGAACAGGGAATGGTAGTAGGTGCCAGGTGCGCAGGTGTTTTGAACAGTAAATGTGTGTGTGTGTGTGTGTATATATATATATATATATATATATATATATATATATATATATATATATATATATTAAAAACACTGAGAAAATATACACTCTGACACTTGAGATGTATACACTTTATAGGTGTTTATAAAGTCCTTGTGCAACTTTAATACTAAATAACTTTGGATGTGCATAAGATACGAAAGCAAACTAAATGGCATATGAAATCATCATTCATAAGGTTTTAACAACACATTTTCTAGACAACAACATACACATCATCTTTCATGATAAATCATTCAACAATTTTAGGATGAGTTGAATTTAGTTGCCAAAATGTAAAAACATTCTCACAACATTAACATGAATCAACCAATTATGTGACTTCTAAAGACAATTGGTTGCACCAGAACTTATTTAGGTGTCATAGCAAAGGATGAATACTTATGCAATCAATTATTTTCTGTTTTATATTTGTAATTCACATAACAAAGCTAACAATGGGGAATGAGCACAAGAAAGGTACTTTTTAAGAGAAGGCAGCACGCTGCTTCAAACAACACACTTTTACAGTGTTTATCATCTGCAGTTAAATTGCTAAAATTCTAATATATCTTTCATCAGTTCTTAACCAACTCACATGTATATACTGTAGCATCACCATCTCTATCTGCTCAAAGAAGATTTATCCAGATATAGGCTTTTTGAATTTGCATACAAGTCTCTGCATAGCTAGTCTATAAATGGAACATCCCACCTTAATTAAAGCATTCACATCATGTATATTCTGTGACAATCACCATCCAAAACATTCTGGAATTCACTTCTGAATTCTGGATAGGAAGTATAGGTGCATGGCACCTCTAAAAGCAGGCCACAGGTGTGTGCAATCGGCTTTCACTTCAGACCTCTCAGACTAGTAAATTGCACTTCAGTTTTCTCAACAAACAAATTTCCGGAGTTGTCCACCATGCAAAGAGCGGATGAACTGCTTCAAGAAATTCAATGTCTTGTTCTGGGCTGCATTCTGAACCTCGGCTTCAATAAGTTTTTGTACTCCTTTTATGGTGGCCTTCTTGGCCTCATATAATGCTACTATAGCTGAAACATCTGGAAGAAACATTTGCAGAGTGCTGCGGATTATATTGGACATGATGTCCAAGGCATATTTTGGTTCTTGTATCAGCTGTTTATGGGCTACTTGCAGAATTGTGCCCTTCATGTCATTGAGAGATGGCATTGTGTGACAACCATTATAGACAAAATTTCCAGCAACTCATCATGATCATTTTCTCCAATGCTACCATTCATTGCTGCAGTTAGTACATCTTTCTCAAATGAAGCAATATAGCTCAAAAAGAATCAATCAATATTTTGGGAGTAATTTTGGACTCTCCATGGACTACAGCAACAACAAATGCAAGTGAGAGTTGAACTGGGAAATAGGAATGGTCTATGTATCCCTTGATTAGTATTCTTCCCAAGGATTCCCATTCCTCTTTGCCATATTCCGGACACAGTGCTGGAACAGGTTCCAACTCTCCTTCAGTGGAGTTCTGCTTAAAAGCAACCCAAATAGCAACATATGCATCCTGCGAGACACCAGATGCATCAGTATCTGCTTCATCAGCAAAGGATATTTTCAGAGAAGCATTCAAAATGCTTGAATCTTTAAACACTGTTATATCTTGAACTATGGTTACCCTGTGTAAAGTCATGTAGTACACATCTGACAGTTGCAGTGGAAGCGAGCTGGGTGCAGGTGTTGAGGGGTTTGGTGGCAGTGGGTGCACCCGTTGCAGAGCAGAACTGGGTGCAGGTGTTGAGATGATGAAGGTGATTAATCCTTCTTGTCTTACAGGTGAGTTGGTGGTCTGTGTTCTGGTGTAGAACAAACAATAGGGTTATTGGTTTCAAGCATTGGCTTAAGGAAAGTAGGAACTGGTTGGTATACATTGGGAATGCCTGGTGTCACCCAAGGCACAGTGTCATCACACACTTTACTTTCAACATTGAATGGATAAAACTCTACCTCCAAATCAGAAGAAAATATAGCGCTTGCAAAAGCAGATGTTACAATGTTTCCAGAGCTGCAGAGGCCAATGTCACATTCAGTGGTAGCAGAATCAGTTAGAAAACAGTGACTGGCAGGCATTTCTTTCAATGAATCAGTTCTTACATTTCTGGAAGAATTTGAGGTACATGTTTCAGATACTGGGTGCATGCTGACTTTTTCTGGAAGATGAACTTGTGCAGACTCAGTAGCATCAAAAGGCACAGTGCAGTCTACAGTACTTGACCTTTCTTCTGGGACATTGTCTACCACTTGCACCGTTGTTTCAACTCTACTTTGATCCAGAGACGCTAAGTAGAAACGAACAATCCCCATTTTAACTTTTTTCATACACATCCCCTACAGTCACACCAAGTGGTAACACATTTTCTTTAAAATCCCAGATTTTAAAAATGAACTCTTTTCATTTCCTATTTTTGACTGTTCATCAGGAAAAAACAGATCTTTCCCAATCTTTAACAACCCCTCACAGTCCATGTTCTTTGGGACAGAGATTTTTCTAGTACCACCCCCACCACGAACACGGACTTGACTCCCATTATGTATCCAGCCAAACTCTATTTTCCTGTTGCTTTTTGTAGCATATTTGTTTCCAACCATTGATTTCCCTACTTTGTGTTGTGAGTGATTTTCATCATCACTTGAATCAGAACTCCTACTGATGATTGCTTTAACTTCATTTTTTCCTGAGTTTTTCAAGAACCACGTTTTTCCTCACATGGTTTCCTCACATCTTTCCATCATGTGAATTACTTCCAGCTTGTTTTGTGCAATAACTTTTCAAAGCCAGTCTATCCCCTAGAGCATGCAAGTACCTCGTTAAAGTTTCATCATCCATCAGCAGAACGGTTTAGTCAATCTGTAAAAATAAAAAACAATACACATTTAAGAATAAATATATTAAAGCATAAAGACAAATCACAGTGACTACAGTAATGTTTTCGGCTTATTGTTTTGTATATTACCCATCAGTGTTTTCTATTTGAACAGTTGAACAACTATCTCTGAAGTAGTTTTCCGAAGTATTGTTTGATTGTATAACATTAAAACTGAGGTAAAAATAATTCCTAATATTTCACAGACACAGGCTTCATGCTCACATTTCAAACTATTGGACTAAAAGATAAAAATTTCTGGATTTTTTCTTAAGCAGAATATTTTGCATGGCATTTTTGACAAATCAGTGAGATGCCAGAAAAAACACACATGAGGTGTTTGAGATATTTTTTTAATCTTCAGTCGGTGTCCCGTACATCACTCTGGCATCTAGCGTTCTCACTGACTCAGTCATTCAGCCTATTGGTATCTGTGCACTGCAGCTCACTTTCTGCTGTACCTTTTTTACACCTGAAGCTCATACATTCATTTTGATGTGTGGTGCAGCTAGAAGTGTCATCAACAAGAAGGACATTTCCTCTGTATTCCAGCTATGATACACTGTGCTAGATGTTTACCTTTAAATATGCATTTATATGCAAATTTTGTTGTTGTAATTTTTCATATTAAATCTCTATTGTATTTAGTATATTCAGGGTGTCTCAAAAAATGTATAGACAATTTAATCTTTAGAAATACAGACATATTATCTACTGTACTGATTCTTATTTTGTTGGAAAGCAAGAAGAATAACTTACAATGTACACTACTGTAGATGTTCAAAGTGTTTACCATTGACATCAAGGCACTTATTATAGCGGCCAGCAACAGAGCGACACACATGTGCACATGTATCAGATGAGATGGCAGCCCAGGCATCAACAACTCTCAGGCACATGGCATTACTGTACAAGAATCAGCACTGTCAAGCAATATCTCTGAATTCTTGAAGATTGAATTGTGTATAATTTTGTTTTGAGACATGCTGTATTTAGGCAACTTATGAAGTAAATGTAGCCCAGTGGTAAAATGCTACTAACGTATATACATAAATTCCGTATAGGCAATATATGTATGGCTTTGGGACCTGTTTTGCAGCAGAGTAGACTCGGAGGGAGAAGAGGTGTTCTCATGGCCAATGAGGCGTCGTGTGTTAAACTGATCTCCCGAGAGCCAATAGAAATCGTCCCTACAAGATATATTTCAGACTCAGAAAAGGAAAAACAAAAAAAGTAAATTTCAAAACAAAAAGTAGCAAGGGAGTCTCAAAGCTCTATCATTTACTGTAAGCTCTTAAGAGAGACAAGTATTGAGTAACTGATTCAACAGAGTAAAAGTGAGGATTTCAACTCTTTGTTTAATCCTTCAGTAGATCCCTTTGGATTCACATTGTGTTAGTTTTTGATCGAGATTACCACCTCTGCCAGCTTGAAATTTTTTTTGTATGCCACAGAAATTAAGATCTGAAGCTGAATGTTTGGCATCTACAAAATGTCTAGATAGTGGTGAATGAATATCTTTACTCCCAATGTAAGTTTTATACTCGCTCATTAATGCGCAATCGTAACTGTCTAGTAGTTTTACCGTCGCGGTCAACTATCACACGGGAGAGCCCTCATCGCCAGCCACTCTCTCCTAAATATCTTTTTATATATGTAGCCCAGTGGTAAAATGCTACTAACGTATATACAGAAATTCCGTATAGACTATATGTGGATGGCTTTAGGACCTGTTTTGCAGCAGAGTAGACTCAGAGGGAGAAGAGGTGCTCTCATGGCCAATGAGGCGTCGTGTGTTAAACTGATCTCCCGAGAGCCAATAGAAATCGTCCCTGCAAGAGTGGGAGGGAGTCTCGGGGAAAAGTTTAAAAAAAAAAAAAAAAAAAAAATAAAAGAGAAGGGAGTCTGGAAAAATAAAAACAGCAGGTAGAATAGAGCAGTATAGAGTAAGTGATTCAACAGAGTAAAAGTGAGGATTTCTTAAGTCAGGAAATTCCTATAAACTTTAGTAGACAGTACTTTAGTTTAAACCAGTTTCAGAAGAGTATTCTGTTACTTCTGCTTTTATTTCTTTTGAGTTCACGTACCAAGCTCGTGTTTTATTTTAAGCAGCGTAGGTTTGTCATTACGAGTTATTTTCTTTAGGCATTGGTATATACAGTATTGTTAAAACAACATATTGTATTGCAAAATTTAAGTTCAAGCACCGTTAATACGTGCTTGAAATGAAAGTAAAGAGACAGTGACTAGATCGTAAAATAAACGAAGCAATTGAGAAGCGGCTGGACAGTGTTTGGGAAGGACCGCGTTTCCAGAGAGAGAGAGAGAGAGACTTTGACTTTTAAGATCCTTTATTTAAATATTCCAAATAAAATCCATTAAAATTCAAATAAAGGTAAAACACAACAAAAGTTAAGATTCCTACTGCCTGAACAAAATTTAAAAAATCCTAAAATACATCGTGTTCTCCTTAAAAACAGATTTTAAACAAAATAAAAGGATCATTAAAAAATCAATATTAACCAGTGTTTTTTTCTTTGTTGAAAACAGATAAAAGCCAAAATAAAACACTGTAAAACAAAAATTAAATAAAATTAGAACAAAAACTGGAGCTCCCCCTCCTCACTCACAGCACACAAGGCGTCTCCCACACACCACCTCTCCTGAAAGTCCTCCAGGTTACTGACCAGTTTAAAATACTCAAACTCTACTCTGATCTGGCTGACCACGAGCACCCTGAACTGAACCACTAAACTGGTCAGTCCAGAACCAGAGAGTTGATTTTTCCTTGTCTAAAATAGCCAATTTTGCCTGTCCAATTAAAAAATTAATAAGAACACACCTGTTTTTCATTTTAAAACTGTATAGAACCCCAAAAATAAAAAGCTCCTTACTAAAAACGACCCCTAAATTATTCAGGATTCCCTGCAGTAAACTAAAAAGTGGCCGCAGCCTCTCACACTCACTGTAGGCATGAAAGAGAGTTTCCTCTGCTGAGCAAAAAGCGCACTGCTCACTGATGCTGGGGTCCACTCTATGGAGAAACCTGCCTGTGGACACAATGCAGTGTAGAATCTTCCACTGCAGGTCCCCCACTCTCTTGGCGAGAGGCGGCTTGTACAGCACCCTCCACACCGGCCTGTGCCCCTCCTCTACAGCCAAGTAAGCTCGCCACTTAGAGTCTACCAGACCCCTTAGCCTACTATACTCTGTGGCTTTAACACACAATTTGTATATATGTTTTCCATTCATTGTGTGAAAGATAATTTCCTCCACATTCTGCAATTTAAGCAAAGTCCCTCCATTCTCTCCACCGCCCTCACCTTCCTCACCTACTGCTGGTGACACGATCATCCCTGGAAATAAGGAAAGCTGTCTCTGCTCTGTGCCTCTGGACAACTCCTCCCTCAGGACTGCCTTGAGCCGCGGGGAGAGGCAGCCCCTCAACTCACCCATCAGTCTTTCTGCAAGCCTCTCTGAGTGCCAGCCTAGCTGTGCAGTTAGCTGGGAGGCAGTTAGCCAGCAGGAGAGCTCAAGGTTTAACAGGTGGACCATCCTGGTTACACCTGCTTTTAAAAAACTGGCACAGAGCGTCATCGACTGGAGGAACTTAACTGGAAAGAGTGGATTAAAAAATAGGGGCTCCTCAAACAGGTCCTGCCCTGTCAAGGACTCCACATCCCTTTCCACCCTCACCAGCTGCCAGGCTTTTAAAATACTTTGATAAAAAGGAGGAAGTCCTGCTTTACTAAAACTGGTGTTCTCAATTAAAAACAGGTGTTTTCCTAACCCCAGCCCCCCAAATCTATTGAGAAGGAAACAGGCCAGCCTCTTCCAATGAGCCTCCTCCTCAGTGTACAGGAGTCTCTGAACCGCCTGCAGTCTGAAGGCTGCCACCCTGCTGGCAATGCTGACTAGCCCCTGCCCCCCCTCATCACTAGGGAGGTAGAGGACTGCCGGCCTCAAACTGTGTCTCCCGCTCCAAAAGAACTCCAGCAACACTCTCTGGATCTCCTTCACCAGGCCCTGGGGTGGGTCCAGGCATACCAGCTTGTGCCACAAGCTAGAGGCCACCAGATTATTAATAACAAGCACCCGGCCCTTGAAGGACAGTTGAGCCAGCAGTCCCTTCCACCTCTGCAGCCGCCCCCTCACCCTGTCCAACAAACCCTCCCAGTTCTTTTTCATGTAGTTTTCTGTTCCGAGGTGCACCCCCAACACTTTAATACCTGTTCTGTTCCATTTCAGCCCCTCAGGCAGGAAAGGAGGGGTGCCCTCATCCCAGCTGCCTGACAGGAAGGTGTCACATTTTGCCCAGTTTACTCTGGCAGAAGATGCTCTCTGGAACTCATTTAGAGTCTGCTGCAGCGCTTGGACATCTGCATCCCCACTCACAAACACAGTCACATCGTCTGCGTAGGCAGACACCTTCACTGTGGCAGAGGAGGGTGTGGAGGGCGAGGAGGGCACTGTCCATCCAGCTAGCCTGACCCTCAGCAGGTGCAGCAGGGGCTCTATAACCAGTGAATACAGCATACCAGACAGGGCACAGCCCTGCCTTATACCCCTGCACACTGGGAAGGGCTGACTCAGCCCATTGTTGATCTTTAAAATACTAAAAATGTTGGAATATAAAAGCCGAATATAAGAAATAAAACCAGGACCGAACCCGAAGGCTTCCAGTGTATGAAAGAGGTAGGTGTGGTCGACTCTGTCGAAAGCCTTCTCTTGATCCAGGGAGACCATTCCTACATTAAAATCACAAATATGCAAACTTATGGAAACTATAATAAGATCCAAAATGGAAAATTACCTATATGGTAACAGGGTACTGGGAGACAGTCAGCATGGTTTTAGGAAAGGGAGATCGTGTCTAACTAACTTGCTTGATTTTTTTGAGGATGCAACATCGATAATGGATAATTGCAAAGCATATGACATGGTTTATTTAGATTTCCAGAAAGCTTTTGACAAAGTCCCGCACAAAAGATTAATTCTCAAACTGAACGCAGTTGGGATTCAAGGAAACACATGTACATGGATTAGGGAGTGGTTAACATGTAGAAAACAGAAAGTACTGATTAGAGGAAAAACCTCAGAATGGAGTGTGGTAACCAGCGGTGTACCACAGGGATCAGTATTAGGTCCTCTGCTATTCCTAATCTACATTAATGATTTAGATTCTGGTATAGTAAGCAAACTTGTTAAATTTGCAGACGACACAAAAGTAGGAGGAGTGGCAAACACTGTTGCAGCAGCAAAGGTCATTCAAAATGATCTAGACAAGATTCAGAACTGGGCAGATACATGGCAAATGACATTTAATAGAGAAAAGTGTAAGGTACTGCACGCAGGAAATAAAAATGTACATTATAAATATCATATGGGAGATATTGAAATTGGAGAAGGAATCTATGAAAAAGACCTAGGAGTTTTTGTTGACTCAGAAATGTCTTCATCTAGACAATGTGGGGAAGCTATAAAAAAGGCTAACAAGATGCTCGGATACATTGTGAAAAGTGTTGAATTTAAATCAAGGGAAGTAATGTTAAAACTGTACAATGCACTAGTAAGACCTCATCTTGAATATTGTGTGCAGTTCTGGTCACCTCGCTATAAAAAAAGATATTGCTGCTCTAGAAAGAGTGCAAAGAAGAGCGACCAGAATTATTCCGGGCTTAAAAGGCATGTCATATGCAGACAGGCTAAAAGAATTGAATCTGTTCAGTCTTGAACAAAGAAGACTACGTGGCGACCTAATTCAAGCATTCAAAATTCTAAAAGGTATTGACAGTGTCGACCCAAGGGACCTGATACAACACAGCTGTCTACTGTCCGCTCTCTTCCTCTCCAGGTTGAAGAAGAAACTAGTGGGGGCATCCATGTCTCTCAACTCCATGAATCTGGAACGCACAATCGCCCCCTTCACTCTTTCCTTCAGCAAGCTCCCCAGCGCGATTTTCTGCTCTTTTAGGTTCTCCAGGGTCTGTTCTTTAAATTCTGAATTTAAACTTTCCTCTAGGAGGAGGATTTTGGACTCCAGTTCTCTCACGGCTGTGTTCAGTGACCTGGTTGCATTTATAGTATATTGTTGACAAAAACATTTAATTTGTATTTTGCCAATGTCCCACCACTGTCTTAAATCTTTATATTGTGCTTTTTCTTTTTTCCAAATTATCCAAAAAAGTTTGAATTGTTGCTTAAATTTTACATCTTGTAATAATTTTACATTGAAATGCCAGTAAGATGCTCTGTGGGGTTCTGATTGAATTATTACTGTAATTAATAGACAGTGGTGGTCAGAGAGACTACTGGGGATGATTCTTGCTTTGATAAATTTATTTAAATCGTTTTTAGAAGTATAAAACCGGTCTAGTCTTGCTCTATATACACAGTCTGTGTGATACTGAGACCAGGTGTATTGTCTTGAACTGGGGTGCAGGCATCTCCATATGTCAACCAGGTCACTGGACTCTAACAATGCAGCCAACTCTCTGGAGGACTGAGGGTGTGGTTCATCATTATTTCTATCAATATTAAAATTAACAGTACAATTAAAATCTCCTCCTAATACCACCACATCATTATTATTAATATTAAAAAGAGCTTGCTTTAATTTCTTAAAAAATAAAATTCGTTCCCCCCCTCTATTGGGGGCATAAATATTAATAAAAACATACACTGTACTGCCCAGCCTAGCTCTTACTTTTAAAATCCTCCCTTTCTCGATTTCATCCATATCTAGTAAAACTGCCCCCAGGCTGGGTTTAAAAAGCACGGCTACTCCTGCACTAGTACTAGCGCCGTGACTCATCACGCACAGCCCCTTCCACTCCGCTCGCCACGCCTCCTCATTCTCCTGATCCGAGTGCGTTTCCTGCAGAAACACCACCCCCGCCTGCTTCTGCTCTAAAAACTCAACTAGCTGCGCCCTCTTAAAAGACTGTCTGCAGCTGTTTAGATTAAAAGAAACAAAAACGCACCTTTCCATCATAGCTAAAAAAACTAACACACTAAAACAAGTAATAAAAGAAGTTTCATAAAACACAGCCATTTTTAAACAAGAGATTTTGAACCACTTTTAAGATCCTTTTTAATTTTCTGAACAATTTTTTTTAATCTATAACGTTTTGGCTGATCAAATTCTTCTATTGTGGCTTTCCTTGTTATAACGTGAGCGGAGTGGAGAAATAACCTTAGATCAGGGAAAAAACTCTCTATTTCTACTCCCCTTTTCCCTTTTGTTTCTATCATAAAATCATTTACCTGCTCAAGCGTGTATAACTTTTTCTTACTGACGGGTTGGCTATCAGGGATGTCTGAGATAAGCGAGGAGTCAGAGAGCTCCCCCTCCATCTCATCCGCGCTGTCCTCTCGCTCGCCCCCGAGAATCCGCTCCTCCGCAGCTCCCTCCGACTCCTCGACACCGGTCTCTGCCACAGCCGTCACTATTTCAGGCGGCTGAGATTCAGCTAGTGGAGAGTCTTGCACCGCGCCCGGCTCACCCTGCGCTGTGCTCTCTTCCTCCGCGTTGGGAGGGACTGACGCCCCGCCTGGAGCCCGCAGTCTCCCTGTCTGCACGGGTTCGGAGTTCTGCACTGGCTGCGCTCTGCCATCCGGCAGCTCTGCAGCCTTCCGTTGAAATCGTGTCTTTTTCGCTACTACCTTGAATGATTCTTCACCATTCTCAGTAGTAGCGGTATTATCCTCCGAACCCGTCAGTGACAGGCTGCGGCTGGGTCTCTTTGTGCGAGGCCGTGGTGTTGGTGGTTCTGCTCCGGTTTCCTTCTGGATCGCCCCCTCCTCGGTCAGCACGGGCTCGCTCTGCGGCTGCGGTGCAGGAGCCGACTCTTCCTCCCGCTCACCCCCAACACCCCCGACTTCCTCCCCGCCAGCATCGCCCTGATCCTGCCCTGTCTCCGCTCTAGCCTCCTTTCTCGGGCAGGCTTTCCTCTGGTGTCCCTGTTCTCCACAGTAAAAACACCTCATCGTTTCAGAACTGACGAACACCACACAATTCATCCCTTCTACATTAAAATTCCAGGCAACATTAATGACTTGATTAGGATCATTCAGTAAGACAAACGCCTGCCTTCTAAACGACATGACGTGCCTAACACTGTCATTTTTGCACCCCAGCGGGATTCCCTTAATCGGGGACACCAGTTTACCAAAACGAGCTAAATTCTTTTCTAATTGCTCATTTTTTAAAAACGGAGGCACATTAGAAATAATAACTTTCGTAACCGTGGTTACTAGAGGGGAAACCTGAACAAATTCACCTTTCACTGTAAATCCTTCCTCTACCAGCTTGTGTACCAGAGACACCTCCACTAAAAATATTACCAGCGCTTTATTCATTCTTGACGCCGACATAATATTCTCAAACCCCACCACCTCTCCTACTGCCAGCAGGCACTCCTCCACCGAAACCCCGGGGTCAGGCAGGCAACGGAGCATGTGTCTGCAGGTGAGAGCCCCCAGCCCTCCTGAACGAGACCCCATAACGGGATCTCCAAACACACACCACCACCCTACAAACAAACAAACACACACACACACACACACACACACACACACCACTAACCTACGAACAAACAAACACCCAAAAAGAACAACTAAGTAACTATCAAAAAAAATAAATAAATAAATAAATAGATAGATAGATAGATAAATAAAATTTTAAAATTCCCGGTCCTACAGCACCGGCGTTCCACCTCTCTGCAAGCCCTTCCCACAATCCTCCACGAGAGAGAGAGAGAGAGAGAGAGAGAGAGAGAGAGAGAGAGAGAGAGAGACTGAGACTTCAGCGACAGAGGTTTGCCGTGATCCAGAGACCGCAAACAATCGAGACCTGCAACTGGGAGAAGCCTTTAGGAATTGTGAGTTTTTCCACCAAGCGTTTCTTTTAAAATAGCAAGCGTAACTGTGTGTTCTCAATAAAGCTTGTGAAGGGGCCATTTTGCCCAATATTTTGCCCAAAGGTATATATTTTCAGAAGCCTGAAGCTTTTCCCAGCAAAGTAATTTTGTGAGATGAATCCAAATGTGATCTGTTTGGTTCAGATGCGAGAGTGATGGTGTGTAGAAATGTACAGAGGAGTATCTGCAACCCACCATAAAATATGGAGCAGAGAGAATGAACGTGTGGTGTGTACTTGTAACAACAGAAGGCAACATGAATATAGACATGTACAGGGAAAGTCTACATGGGAATGTGAAGAAGTCAGCCAGGAATTTAAATGTAAGAAACGTTTTGTTCCAACTGGTGGATGAAGCAGAGTAGACTACTGCAACATCTGGCATAACATTTTTGTTTAAAGGTTTTTTGGTTTTTTTTTTTTTTTAGGAGAAAGAGTTTATATTTTCTTTACAAGTTGTCTGAATATATATTAAATACAAATATGTATCTTTATATGGGGGGAGAGGCACCAAGTTTTTATTTATTTATTTTTGGGGGTACGTTATGGAAAAGATCCTCCACATCAACCGTTTGCAACTATTACGAATGACATGAGCACAAACAAACCAACCAAATAAATACTATTTGTGCTATACTATGTGCGATACTTTCCAGAAACGTTTTTCTTATTATCTTAATTTTACATGAATGAATACAATGAGCATGCCCTCTGCAGTAAATGGAGTGCAATAAACAAATATTGGCACACCAAACTACTGTAAAGTAATGAATGTGCACATACATTAATGCTTATTTTCAACTGACTGGACAATCTTGCACCATATATATATATATATATATATATATATATATATATATATATATATATATATATATATATATATATATATGATAATAATATATTTTTCACCCATAAATAGAAACTTGACGACAGTATTATAATACATATACAAATGTACTGGTATGAGGGAAAAACCTAACAAAACCATGAAAATTGGGAATCATTATGTGATACATTATGTAACACAATTTTGACCTGGGCTAGGAAGTGTTATTTGTAATGGCTAATTGCTTATGCCTCAAAAGTATAGAAAATGGCTATTATTCCCCACAAACTTTGCTTTTGTGACCAGGACAGTGATATTTTGAAATTTACCTATTTCCAATGAGAAAACGGGCGAATTTGTGTCTTTTCGTTCACATAAAGTCAGAAAAAAACAACATATGAATCCAAATTAACATGTATTTATACTAAAGTAATACAAAAATGACTACAAAAGATTTAAAAGTGAGTAGTTTTTCGAGATTTACCATTATACTGTAAATCACTTTCACGAATCAGCCCCCAAATGTAGTCTCCCATCATGTTCTCGTTATACTGTCCTTGCTAGCGGTGTTCAAAGTCCAGTATATCCTGGTGGAAGTGCTTGCCTTGCTCCTCCGAGTACGCTCCCATGTTCTCCTTGAATTTATCAAGATGAGCATCAAGGATATGGACTTTGAGGAACATCCTACAGCCCATTGTGCCGTAATTCTTCACCAGAGTCTCAACCAGCTCCACATAGTTTTCGGCCTTGTGATTGCCCAGGAAGCCCCGAACCACTGCGACAAAGCTGTTCCAAGCCGCTTTCTCCTTACTAGTGAGCTTCTTGAGGAATTCATTGCACTCCAGGATCTTCTTTATCTGTGGTCCGACGAAGACACCGGCTTTGACCATTGCCTCAGACAGCTTAGGGAAGAAGTCTTGAAGGTACTTGAAGGCTGCAGACTCCTTATCTAGAGCTCTGACAAATTGTTTCATAAGGCCCAATTTGATGTGCAGTGGTGGCATCAGCACCTTCCGGGGATCCACCAGTGGCTCCCACTTGACGTTGTTCCTCCCCACAGAGAACTCAGTCCGCTGTGGCCAGTCCTGCCTGAGGTAGTGCGCCTTGGTGTCCTTGGTGTGTGGCACCGGGGCGATGGATGAAGGAAGGTCCAGATACGTGAAAGCAGGTGCATTCTTGCCAATCCGACGTTTGGAAGGGTCCACCATGCAGAAGTAGCAGTTGCTTGAATGGTCAGTAGGTTCCCGCCAAATTCTTGGCATAGCGAACTTCATTGCTCTCTTTTCCCCTCTGTACCATCCTACAAAAATACATTTATTTCACCCATGACTAATGTATAAGACATTTTTCATATATGATTGTGGAAGGGTGGTGAGTAATTCACTGACATAGGAGACAGACAGGTGAATTTGGCAACACTGCACAGGTGCCCAGTTTTATTTCAGGGTGCTATTTTTTCTTTAATCCCGCAGATGGCGCTGTGGATCCGTGGTCTGATTTACCAACGATGGTAAACAGAACATACCAAGGGCATACCAAGCGATGGTACACAATACCGGCGCCCTTGCAGGTGCTTCGAAACAATAATTAAAAACAGAAGGCACAAAGAAATGGAAAATAAAACAGTAACAAAACTACAAAGAAAAGGTGCTGCACTTTGCAGCGATATCCCGGTCGCCGCTGCCCATGCGACCCGGATCACCGTCCTACGCTGCCGGCTAACTAGCCTGCTCTGATATACTAATCAGGGGTCTGCCCAAGGGTTCCCCGCCCTCAATGTCTTGCTCTGAACCTCCGTTTCTTTCTCTCCCACTGGTTCTCGGTCGTGGACCAGCGCTTCCGCACTCTCGGCGCGTAACAGGGCAGACCTGAGGAAACAACAGAGCGTTAATTTATAGGGCTAACAATCTCCCAAGACTCGCCTCTCAGCCATTCAGATAAGGGGAAAGTCCACACACCCACTTGCATACCATCATGATCGACCTTGGAACAGGTCCACTCGGCACCGACTGTCTCGGCATCAACAGCGCTTTTCTCTGCGTTGTTCCCAGCACCGATTGATTCGGCACCGGTGAACCTCTTCGAGGCCGTCTACAGCCCAGCACCGTCCGCAATACACGTCGGCATTGACCTCTATGCCGATCGACTTAGCACCGATCTCTCGGCACTGACCAAGCACATCTCGACGTTGATAGCGCTTGCCTCGATGCCGATTCCGGCACTGGGGAATTGTTTTAAAAACACATCTGCGGGCTGCTCATTGAGTGCAGCAGTTTAAAAAACAAACAACTGCAAGCATGTCAGTGTAGTCGACTGGGTCTTCAGTTGGCTTCCACCAGTGTGACTGGTGCTCAGTGAAGCTGCCCAGGCAGGATGAACACCGATCCTGCGCCAGGTGTCTAGGGCCAGAACATCTGACCAAGGCACTGGCAGGCGAGTTGGACTGCTCTCCCTTTCGGAAGTTCTCGAGAAGAACAAAGCGATGGAGAGCAGCCTATCCCCAGCAAAGTTTCTCTCCTCAAGCCATGGGAGAATGAGATTGGTGGTCCAAGAGACTCCGCAGAGGTCGTCCAGGACCCCGTTGGTACAGTGAACAGGGAACTCTCCTGCACAACCGGGTCGCCTTCCACTTCGCCACCACAGGCACCTCTCAGGGGAGGTGAGATGGTCACCGCCAAGGCAGTACCACTCAAGGGGACTTTCACCAGTGGACAGACGGTCACTGGGCAGGCACCACTCCCCTTCCCCAGGGGACAGGAGGTCGCCACGCAGGCACCGCTCCCCTTCCACATGCAGGTGCAGACGTTCTCCATTGCAGTCGCCTCGAAGGCGCCCAAGTTCGGTCGAGCAGTGCTTCATGGAGCTGGCAGAGACTGTAAGGGCTCAGCAAACTATGCCCAAAAGAGACTGCGGTTTCAGACCAATTATGGACCTCAGGGTCCTCAACTTATTCCTCAAACAGAGGAAATTCAACATGTTGACAGCACAGCATATCCTCCAGTCCATCCAACTGGGCAACTGGTTCACATCGATCGACCTGAATGATGCCTATTTTCACATCCCGATCCATCCCGCACACAAAAATGTCTGCGCTTCGCCTTGCAAGGCAACATGTACAAATTCTGCGTGCTGCCATTTGGCCTCTCACTGGCGCCCCGCATATTTTCAAAGTGCACCGATGCAGCACTGGCTCCACTCAGGCTGCGGGGTATTCGGATCCTAAACTATCTGGGCGACTGGTTGGTTTGTGTGCAGTCAAAAGCACAAGCAGAGTCGCACACAAAACAGGTCATAGATCATGTGGCGAAGTTAGGGCTGATCAACAGAAGAGCAACTTCGTACCATCTCAGTCCACTGTGTTCCTGGGGATCAAACTGAACTCTGTGAGCATGCTTGCCTCACTGTCGGAAGACAGGATTTAGTCGTTGGAGACCACACTCTCCCTATTCAGAGAGGACGCTCTCCTACGGGTCAAGGGATAGCAAAGGTTGTTGGGGCTGATGGCAGCCGCCGCGAGAATCCTTCCACTAGGGCTGCTGAGAATGCGCCCGCTTCAAGCCTGGGTGAATACAGTTAAGGTGCACCCGGTCCGAGATCGGTACCGGCTGGTGAGAATGTCCATACAATGCCGGAAGACACTGGAGTGGTGGCTCCATTCCGGCAATCTGCGCCTCAGATCTCCCCTCGGATCCCCTCACAGAAGGGAAGTGATCATTACAGACGTTTCCAGTCTGAGCTGGGGAGCGGTCTGAAACGGGAGAGGAATAAGAGGTCAGTGGAAGGGACATTGGCAGCAAGCGCACATAAATGTGCAAGAGCTGCAAGCAGATAGCCTGGTGTTAGAACATTTTCACCAGCAATTAGCGCACAAACATGTTCTGGTCCGGACGGACAACACCACAGTGGTAGCCTACATAAATCACTAAGGCGGCCTGCGCTCACCGTGCCTTCACCATGCAGCGCAGAAACTTGCGTTCCATCAGAGCAGTTTACCTCCATGGTGTGGACAACAAGGAAGCAGACCTCCTGTCTAGAGGAGCTCCAGACAGCTCAGAGTGGAGGCTGCATCCTCAAGTGGTGAAACAGATTTGGGAGAGGTTTCAACCTGCACGAGTTGACCTCTTTGCCACAGCCGAGTCCACTCATTGCCCCCTATGGTTCTCCATGGAGAGAGACGGGTGCCCCCTGGGAGTAGAAACACTAGCTCACCCCTGGCCACAGGGGCTATTGTATGTGTTCCCTCCGCTACCATTAATATCTACACTACCATTAATATGACACTAGAGAGGATTAGGATGGAGAGAACACAGGTTCTGCTGGTTGCATCCAGATGGCCGAGGCGCCCCTGGTTTTCTCTCCTCTCCGACATGTTGTCAGGTCAGCCGTAGCAGCTCCCGTTGCGCAAGGACCTCCTGAGCCAAGCGGAGGGGCTATTATGGCACCCAAACCCAGCGCAGCTCCAACTCTGGGTCTGGCCATTGAACGGAGCCATCTATTCAGACAAGGTTTGCCAGATGCAGTAGTAGAAACACTACAGTCAGCTAGGGCGCCGAGCACTAGAGCCCAGTACTCATATAAATTGAATGTTTTCCAAGACTGGTGCCTTGCCAAAGGTCACAATCCGGTGACTTGCCCGATTGAGACGATATTAACCTTCTTACAACACCTGTTTGACGTAGGAAAATCGCATCCACTTTGAAGGTATACCTGGCAACAATATCAGTGTGGCATAACAAATTTGGGGCACATTTCCTGGCAGTGCAATTTCTTAGAACTGGTGCTGCTGGCCCTTATGGGTCCCCCATTTGAGCCCATGGTGTCAGTAAAACTACGCCCTGTTTCATTAAAAGTGGCGTTTTTAATAGCCATTACGTCTGCCAGACAAGTAAGTGAGCTTCCTGCACTGTCCATCGATGACACATGTATGGCTTTCACTGGAAGTGACTCGCGGGTAACATATTAACATATTAACCAATCAATGGTTTTGGAAACTCAGACCTCCCCGCACAAGTCAGAGGAGGACTGTAGACAACACACGGCATGCCCAGTTCGGGCTCTGCGCTGTTATTTGGATAGCACGGCGTCCTGGAGACAGTCCAACCAGCTGTTTGTCTGCTACTGGTCCCGCTCTAGAGGTCAGGCCCTATCGAAGCAATGTCTAGCGCACTGGGTGACAGATGCTATACGCTTGGCGTATGAACAGATGGACTCCCTGTTACCGGGAGATATTACGGCCCATTTTACCAGGGGCCAGGCAACTTCGTGGGCTTTCGTTCATGGCACCTCCTTAGATGAGTTATGAAATGTTGCTACATGGACAGGTAGTCAGACATTTGTGCATTTTTACTGCCTTGATGTGACAAACCAAACGAGACCCACTCTGGGCTCTAGAGTTTTGTAGGCGGCATGCCATTAGGAGTCATGTGGGCTCTGAATGCTTGAATTAGGTCGCCACGTAGTCTTCTTATGTTTCTTTTCAATTCTTGAGACTAAATATTTGAAAAACTTTTTGGAATTTTTTAGCCTGTCTTCAATTTTTCTATGCCTTTAAATTCCTTTTTGACTTGCATTTGCAGTTCTGTGTACACTTTCTTTGTACTATTTAAGCTGGCAGTGCAATTAGGAGGTAATGAGTACGACAACACTCGCGCGCCCTTCACAGTATTCATTATCATCAATTGTAATTTGCTATCATTGTCAGCATTTCAATTCATTTAAGTGGATTCTCCATTGCTGAATTGTAAACTTAGTTGCTTTTCTGGAAGGAGAATCCATCCATTACCAATAATATTATTCATCAGCGAGAGCCACCACCTCGCAGGCATGCCTCTTCCCAGGTAGCCACATCTTATCTGTTGCGGCACTGGGATGCATGTACCTGTTCATATATTTCCAGCCGGCCTCGCGCAGGTAGCACAGTCGGGCACCCCGGACAAGACTTCTGGCTAAATTTATATTTCACTATGCCCTTCACAGTCATAAATTTTCATCTGCACTTGCAATCTCTATCATAGTAATTCAGTTCAAGTGCCATTTACATTTAACCAGATTTTTCGTATTGTGAGGTGTGGTCACTTGTTTTTTTTTTTTTTTTTTTCGCGAAATCCCCCGCTTTTCCCGCCAAAAAAGGGGAGAGCGACTTGCTCGCTGACATAGGTAAAGCAATTTTCAGTTTGAGTATCTTTTGTGCTCTGGTCCAAAGCTTTCTGGAAATAAACCAACAAAGA
The DNA here is from genome assembly GCF_017654505.1 of Polyodon spathula. Lineage (NCBI taxonomy): Eukaryota > Metazoa > Chordata > Actinopteri > Acipenseriformes > Polyodontidae > Polyodon > Polyodon spathula. The sequence goes on along the minus strand of NC_054537.1, from coordinate 49,670,022 downwards.
AAGCACAAGGCAATCTGTGACCTGTCTTTGTGAAGTGAGAGAGAAAATAACAATATGCTACTGTGAGGATGACCCTTCAGCAGCAGGTGGGGGGGACTTCTTCCTCACAGCAGGGCCCTGATAGGGCAGCTTTTTTATATATGCTCAGTGATTGACGGGTCTGAGAGGGATCTTCCCATCCGGTAATGGTTGTCATTCTATTGAAAGAGAACCTCGGGTTTACCCCAAATAATGACAGGTTAAATTTATTTTCATTGTTTATTTTACATGCGCTGTTTAAAGGTAATTTTTCCACAGTAAAATAGGTTTAAAGGCACTGCATAACAACAGGACATTCAGTACTGCATCTCCAGCCAAGCCCCACACCTTGTTCGCTGTATTTATCACATACCTCATCATAGTAGTGCATACTGATAGATGTGATAAAACGAGTGATCAGGAGAAGATTTATCAGTATTACTATAACATCTCAAAAAGCTCTGCAAAAGTCTGTGATATTCTTTGAGCGCTGGATATGGAAGCAGCTATTTTTTTTTTTTATGTCCATGTTAGGTCTGTTGTGCAGGGCCTCTGTGTATTGCTCATTTCCCTTTCAATTCGATGATGGCCACCAAAATTGTTATGGGATACACTCCTGCCTATTGGTGGGTGTCACTGAGCTCTTGATATCAAAGCTGCCGATAGGCCCTCACTCCTCGGTGACCCCCTCGGTCCCGCCTTCCGAGGGTACTTAACCGTCACGCTGAGGAGATTCGCTCTCTTTTGCTTCTCACAATTGGTACAGTAAGACCTCTCTGTGCTACATTGAGCCTTTTTTCTTCTAAAATGTGCTGCGTAAGTTACTGCTAGTTCCCCTGCACTTTGTGCTGAAAACTGGCCTTTGCCACTTTTCCTGGAATAAGTGGTTTAAAAATGTGTAGCCTTTTTATTCTATTTCTGACTATCAGCACCTGCTTGCTCCGCGTGTCAGGCTGCTTCTTTCTGTCTGTCCGTCTTAGTAAGGTAAGTATTATGGTTAAGAATTGTGTGTGTGTTTTTGCCTTTTCTTGCTTTGGAGAGCACTGTTACTCCATGGGGCCGGGCTTGCCTTGTCCCCATTGTCGAGCTAGCCCACTAGCCGCCTAAGGTCCACAGGTTTGGTCTTGTTTTGATTGTAGCTACACGTCTCTGTGCTCGCACAGAGGAATAGCCGCACCGCAACTGCTTCAGCCGGGCCAGCCGTATACTCCTCACCGAGGCTTTACTCGTTGTTGGCTTGAGACGTACGCGGGCTGCGTGGACCCTCACCTCTGATGTAGGTCACTCAACCTACAGACAGTGTGCTCTCCCCCATCTGTCCTGTAATATTTTAACTATTTCTTGTATTTAGAAACTGTTTTGTATTACTGTGTGTAAGTCAATCGTCCACCGCGGCTTTGGCCCTGTCCCCCTGTTGTACACTATGTGCTGTTCAGGCATGTGACCACATGATCAGGGCAGGCACCATGCACAGTTGCCCCAGTGTTTTTAATACTGCTGTGTTTAAGACTCTGCCCGTGCTACTTTGGTACCACGGTACGCACGGTGCTTATTGACTATGAACCCGCCGTGACTTTGCCCCTGTTGTACGTTACGCGCTGCTCAGGCATGTGAACAGACAGTGAGGAGGCACCATGTCTAGCTGCCCCGTGTTTTTTAATACCACAGTGCGTAAGACTCTGCTCGTGCTACTTTGGTACCATGGTGCGCACGGTGCCCATTGTCTTGCTATACCGATACAGGCTAGCGCACCAGTGCGGCACAGTAGTCGGTGCACGCAGTGCCTGGCGCTGCATGGCACTCAGTGGACCTGTGCAGTACTTGTTGCATGCGGTGCTCGGTACAAGCAGTGTACGCGGTGCTCATTATACCTCGCATGGTGCTGGGTGCACTTGGTGCGCATGGTATCTATTGTTCCACGGTACTACATGACACTCTTTAACCCGGTGCTACATGACACTCAGTGCCCACGGTGCTCGGTGAACACATTGTTCAGTGCTCATGGTGGTTTCTCTACCCTGTGCTGTGACGGGTAGGGCTGGCTTCCATGCCTGTGAGGCCTGTGGGACCAATATCCCACAGGAGGACAGGCAAAGCATGTGACCTCGGTGCCTAGGACCCGATTACGCCGCCTCAGCTCTAAAAGGTGCCTGCAACATCTGCACGGATTTTCAGCCCTGCGTGCTCGTGAGCCGCCTGGAGAGAGTCACACTGGGACGTTCTTCATCCCCCGCAGCGGGACCCTCTCAGCCACGCCTCCTGATGCTGTCACAGAGCCCCTCAGGGGAGATTCCCTATGCTCAGGCATCCGTATCTACCCGCAGCTGCTCCCATCGCCTCTGGCTAGATGGGTGAAGAAGTCCCGGCAGGCGCGAGACATCATGGACATGAAAGTCCAGATCTGTTGGATCATGGAGCTTTTGGAGAGGCAGGCCCCACCGACTCCGGCCTTGGGCCCCCGTGTGGCGTCCGCCCCACCCCCTGAACCAGTCCCAGTCTTTGTACCACCCCCTGACCCCTCCGTGTGAGAGCAGGGCGAGTGGTTCTACCAGGCACTCTGTTCGGATAAGGATGTGCTCTCTATCGCCACCTCGTGGGGGGTCCGCTTTCCCTCCAGATATGGAGGTTGAGGTGGAGCACGAATTCCAGGCTAATATGGCCCCTAGTTCCAAGGCTGCCTCGGTCACTAGCACGCCACTGGCAGGGTCCGTGCCCGTGCTTATGAGGTGTGCAGCGGCGTACCTGCAGGTCCCCTGGACAGCACAAACAGAGCCACACTGTTCAGTCTTTCAACTGCATTACGTGGCTCCCCAAGCTCAACCCTTCACAACTTTCCTCGATTTTATGGAGGAGGTGCGTTTCTCTTGGAACCACCCAGCTACAGCGTTTCTTTCCCCTCCTTTTCACGGCGTCACGACTACGTGCGTGACGGATCCACCTCGGTGCTCCAGACCGAAGTGGCAGCCTTGCTGGACAAGCGCGCCATTTGTCTCATTGATCCTACCTCTCTCAGAGAGGGTTTCTACTCGAGATACTTTCTGGTACTGAAGAGGGATGGTGGCTTTCGCCCCATTCTGGACCTGTGGTTTCTCAACCGGTTTCTGAAACTGGAAGGGTTCCACATGCTGACTCATCCTCACATACTCCAGTCTGCCCGGCCGGGCGACTGGTTCACCACGGTGGACTTACGGGACGTGTATTTTCACGTTCCCATTCGTCCACATAACAGGAAATATCTCTGCTTCGCCTTTCAGGGTGTACAAGTTTTCAATGCTGCCGTTCAGCATCTCTCTAAGTTCCCCATACATTTTCAAAGTGCGTAGATTCTATCCTCACCCCCTTGCTGCTGCAAGGAGTCAGAGTGATGAATTACCTCGACGACTGGGTGATCTGTTCCGAGAGCAGGGGAGAACGAGATCAGTGGTTCAGGGCCCCACCCAAAGATCCCCAAGAAGCCCGTCTGCCATGGTGACAGGGGACACTCCTGGATCACCTTCACCGCCAATGGTGCAGAGGCACAGACATCCATCCATAGAGGTGAGATGGTTGCCTCCCAGAAGACACCGCTCAAAGGGACCTGCCCCAGGAGGTAGGCGGTCACCCAGGAGATTCCACTCTCCTTCCCCACAGAAGCGCAGGCGCTCTCCATTGAGGTCATCACAGAAATGCCATAGCTCGGCTGAGCGGTGTTTCCAGAAGCTGGCAGAGACAGTGAGGGCTAGGCAGACAATGCTGGAGACCCTGTTAAAATCTCTGGGCAGACTGCCCCATACCACTGGGCAGCCCCAACCACCCCAGTCCCGATCTCCATCTCTGGCACACAGAGCCCAGGCAAGCTGTCTTTCACAGCCTCAAGGTCGGACGTGTCCGAACACGCCACGTCAGTTGGGCAGGCCACAGAGGGGAGCTCTATACCACACCTTCTGCATGTATCAGAGAGGGAGGAGTTCTGGGCCTTGATACAGCGTGCAGCTGCTGCCACAGACATTCCTTGAGGAACCACTTTCTAAAACAGAAGGGGCACCCAGAGTATGCCCTACCCTTGTGCAAGGACTTTCTTGAGCTGGTGCGCTCATCCTGGAGCAACCCATCATCGGCCCCTTCAGCCTCTAGAACAGCAGAGGCCCTGCTACACACTGCAGGAGCCCAAGAAGCAGGTCTAGGCACCATCGGGGACACAGTCACACTACTGATGCAGGGGTCTATCTTCACCAAAGGGGACAAAGGCCCGACCTGCCCATCTAAGCTGTGCAGAACAGCAGACGAACACCTGGGAACTATTGGTGGTAACGAGGGTGATGACTGACCTAATGCGGGAGTTAGGTCAGGCATCAGGCAGGTCTCTAGCGGCGCTGGTAGGCATGCGAAGACACTTGTGGCTAACTCAGGCCAAGGTGGTAGAGACCGAGAAGGTGGTATTATTGGATGCCCCCATTACACCGGAGCAAACGTTTGGGACGACTATTGATGCGAGTCTTGAGATGTCCCACAAGGTCGCTTCCAAATTTTCACGCCTTCTAGCTTACTGCCAGCGCCCAAGGTGGCCTTCACAGTGTGCAGGGGCAACTGGGCCTGAACGCCGCACTCCACCCCAGAACAAACAAGCAGGCAGAGGAAGAGCCGGTGGCAAGGGACCACAGCGGCCAGGGGGAACCGGTTCTCCAGCTTGAGACCGAGGCCGGGGCCTAAGAAAGATCTGCCCCCTCCAAAAACTTAAGGAAGACCACCCCTGAGGGGCCCCAGCTGCCACCAACCCCCCTCACAACCAGACTGACCAAAGGACACGACCCATGGCAAGGCTGCACCCAGGACTCCTGGGTGCTATCGACAAGGAGACACGGATACACTCTACAATTCCGCTTAGGTCCACCACCCTTCAAAGGTGTGGTCCTCAACACCGTCGAACCAGCAAACGCGATACTCCTTCAACATGAGATCGCCAATCTTCAACAGAAGAGTGCTGTATGCTTGGTAAATCCAAGCGATGCCCTCGGCGGCATCTACTCGAGGTATTTCCTGGTGCCCAAGAGGGACGGCAGTTTCAGACCTATTTTGGACATCAGTCCTCAACATTTTCCTCAAACAAAGGAAGGTCAACATGTTGACAGCACAACGTATCCTCCAGTCCATCCAGCCAGGCGACTAGTTCACATCAATCGACCTACAAGACACCTACTTCCATGTCCCGATCTGTCCCACACACAGAGGCAACGTGTACAAATTCTGCATGCTACTGTTTGGCCTCTCGCTGGCGCCCCACACTTTTTCAAAGTGCATAGATGTAGCACTTGCTCCACTCAGGCTGCGGGGTATTCGGATCCTGAACTATCTGGACGATTGGCTAGTTTGCATGCATTCCAAAGCACTCGCCGAGGCGCACACAAAACAGGTCATAGATCATGTGATGAAGCTAAGGCGCTCTATACATCAACTGAAGAGCAAATTTGTACCGTCTCAGTTCAGTGTTCCTGGGGATCAAACTGAAATCTGTGAGCACACTTGCCTCACTGTCAGAAGACAGGATTCCGTCGTAGGAAGCCACACTCTCCCTGTTCAGAGAGGATGCTCTCCTACAGGTCAGAATATATAAAAGGTTGTTGGGGCTAATGGCAGCTGCCTCGAGAATCCTTCCACTAGGGCTGCTGAGAGTACGGTCAAGGTGCACCCTGTCCAAGATCGGTACCGGCTGGTGCAAATCTCCAGACAATGCCGGAAGACACTGGAGGTGGCTCCATCCCGGCAATCTATGGCTCGGGTCTCCCCTTAGATCCCCTCACAGAAGGGAATCGATCACTACAGATGCCTCCAGCCTGGGCTGGGGAGAGGTCTGGAATGGGAGAGGAATAAGAGGTCAATGAAAGGGACATTGGCAGCAAGCGCACATAAATGCCCAAGACCTGACCCTGGAATTATTTCATTTTCGCCAGCAGTTAGCTCACAAACATGTGCTGGTCCGGACAAACAATACAACAGTGGTAGCCTACATAAACCACCAAGGTGGCCTGCTCTCGCCGGGCCTTCACCACTCAGCACACAGACTCCTGTCCTGGATGCACAGAAACTTCTGTTCCATCAGGACGGTTCACCTCCCCGGTGTGGACAACAAGGCAGCAGACCTCCTGTCCAAAAGAGCTCTAGTCAGCTCGGAATGGAGACTGCATCCTCAAGTGGTGAAACAGATTTGGGAGAGGTTTTGTACTGCATGAGTCGACCTCTTTGCCACAGCTGAGTCCACTCATTGCCCCCTATGGTTCTCTAAGGAGAGAGACAGGGGCCCCCTGGGAGTAGATGCGCTAGCCCACAACTATATGTGTTCCCTCTGCTACCATTATTATCCCTGACAATAGAGAGGATCAGGGTGCAGAGAGCACAGGTTCTGCTGGTTGCACCCAGATGGCCGAGGCGCCCCTGGTTTGCTCTCCTCTCCGACATGTTGTCGGGTCAACCGTGGAAGCTTCCGCTACGCGAGGACATCCTGAGCCAAGCAGAGGGGCTATTATGGCACCTGAACCCGGCCCAGCTCCAACTCTGGGTCTGGTCATTGAACAGAGCTGTCTATTCAGATGAGGTTTGCCAGATGCAGTGGTAGAGACACTAAAGTCTGCTATGGCGCCTAGCACTATAGCCCAGTATTCATATAAATGGAAAGTTTTCTAAGACTGTTGCATTGCCGAAGGTCACAATCCAGTGACCTGCCCTATTGAGACAATACTAACCTTTACAACACCTGTTTGATGCCGGAAAATCAGTGTCCACTTTGAAGGTATACCTAGCAGCAATATCAGTGTGCAAGGACAAAATTGACTCTCTGTCCCCTGGGGCACACTTCCTGGCAATGCGATTTCTTAAAGGGGCTCGGAGGCTTCATCCTCCCATGAAAAGTATGGTCCTCAAGTGGGATTTAGAACTGGTACTACGAGTCCTTAGGGGTCCCCCATTTGAGCCCATGGCGTTAACAGAACTGCGCCCTGTTTCCTAGAAGGTGGCATTTTTAATAGCAATTCCGTCTGCCAGACGAGTAAATGAGCTTAATGCCTGTCCATCGATGACACATGTATGGCTTTCACTGGGAATGACTTGTGGATAACATTAAGAACATTCCATATTAACCAACCAGTGGGTCTGGAAACTTTCAGAGCCCCCTTGCACGAGTCAGAGGAGGACTGTAGACAGCACACGCTTTGCCCAGTTCAGGCTCTGTGCTGTTATTTGGATAGGACGGCGTCCTGGAGACAGTCCAACCAGCTGTTTGTCTGCTATGGGTCTCGCTCTAGAGATCTGGCTCTATCGAAACAATGTCTAGCGTACTGGGTAACAAATGCAATACGCTTGGCATATGAACAGATGAACTCCCGGTTACCAGGGAACATTACAGCCCATTTTACCAGGTGCCAGGCAACTTCGTAGGCTTTCCTTCATGACTCCTCCTTGGATGAGCTCTGCAATGCTGCTACATGGACAGGTCAGACATTTGTGCGTTTTTACTGCCTTGATGTTGCAAACCAAGACGAGACCCTCTCTGGGCTCTAGGGTGTTGCAGGCGGCATGCCCTTTGGCGTCATGTGGGCTCTGAGGCTATCAACGTGAGACTATACTGTCAGTAATCTGTCTTTGGTACAGCTTTCCATTCAGTAATGGTTGTCATTCCATTGAAAAGAAACGATTACCATAACCCTGGTTACCTGAAAAAAAATGGCAACCATTACCCTTCGAGGTCTTGTCCCCAGCTGACCTCTGATTTCGAAAGAAAATGGCGATAACCTACTGTGAGGACGTCCCTCTTCAGCAGGAGGTGGGAGGGACTTCCTCCTCACAGCAGGGCCCTGAGAGGGAAGATTTTTTATATATGCAGTGATTGATGGTCAGAGAGGGCTCTTCCCATTCTGTAATGATTGTCATTCTTTTTTAGAAAACCAGGGTTATGGTAATAACTGAATGATCCGCCCCCTTTTTTTCGGCTTCTCACTCGACCATTGAAAGGTTTTCTTTGCTTTTTCTGGAGAAAAAACAACTAGAGAGCTGTGCTTGACATCTTTTTGATGCTGTCCGACATCGGACTGGAAATGAAAAATTGTAGTGTCGGACCTGGTACGACATAGGACTGCAAAGTGTTAATGTTTATATTATTTATTGATATGAAAAATAAAGTATATTTTATATGATGAACCACTAACAGGCTTTCGTACTGTTGGTTGAGTCCCAGGAGAGGAGTTTTCCTAATGGTAGGCTCTATAAAAGGGTTTCAGTCTGGGAACAGTGGAGGAGGGATAGGTGGTGCCAGTTACAGCTTATAGTGCTGGAGGTATTAATACAAATTTCATCCTGCAAAAAAGGAGGTTCTTTTGTTAAAGAAAAAAAAAGTTATATTTTTTTGTTTTTAAATTGTATTTTGTTTTGTTTCTTTCTTTGAGTTTGTTTGTTGCACATGGCCACTTTGGGGAAAAAAAAGTATTTTCTGAAAAAAGGATTGCAACTTAACTTATTGTGTCTATCTGCCTTTCTGCACTATAGCACAAAGCTCACTCGGTCAACTCTACAGATACACTTATTTGAATAATGAAGGTGATTTTCCACTTGGCTCCAAATGATAAACATATTAGCTTAGCGCATTTGTTATTTAGTACTCTTCATTAAACAGATAAATACTTTTGTAGCAGCAATGCTAAAGGGTCTGTGAGTTAAAATATCTATTGCAGCTTATTAATTTGTTTGCCGGATGTTGTTAGATTTTCTTCTCTACGAAAGAGAGCACATTCACTTTGAAGTGTTTGAGTTTATATGTTAATTCAATAAGGGGACTGTTTTCATCCTACTGTCTTGTAGATGCAAGTACTGTACTGTTTTGATTTTCAGAATAGACTATAAAAAGTAACAGATGTTGAAAAATAATAGTGAACCAGCAGTTACTAAAACAGGGACTCTCAAGAGCTTTCTGCTTTTAAAGTTTCTGTAATCCATGTGGTAACACCAGTAACATATAGCTGCACATGTCAACCTCTTTCTATATTTTAATATGTTCTGTTATTTGTCTGCTGTATTATGAACATATCAAGACTTAAAAGTAGATTGCTAGAACAAACATAGAAAAATGTGTCTTAGAGGCTGAGTCTTTACGATATAAAGGTTATTTTAAAAATATGTGTTGACCTTAAGTATAACAAAAGAATACATGATCATCCATAACAATCTGAATTGCTTTACCTTTATACCTTTTAGATTTATAATAATTTCAAGGTAATAATTAAAATGTACATGTAAGGACATGTAATAACTGAATATATTAGGATAGACAAAATAAATCTCCATGTAGTACCACAGCAACGTAAAAATAATTTTCAAGAGTTTACAGTGTGAATAGCCACTCAGATATTTGAGTGGTCACTGATGTATACTGTAATAAGATAAACAATTAGTCGAGAAAGGGTTAAGTAGTTTCATTTTACACAAAAAAGAAAATAATAATAACTACGTTTTAATTTTAAAAAAAGCTTGAGAATGTTTACCTTATATAGAGCTGGGTGGAGCTGACCACAAAGGGCATATATGCTGCACACATATGGATCTAAATAGCTGAAAAGAGGGAAGCATTGCTAGTGAAACCAAGTGCAGATGACTTGGCCAAACTGAGGCCAAACCAATGCACTCAGATAAAACATTCCACTTGGAATAAACAATCCAAACTTAGTCAAAGCCAAGAGTACATGCCAAATCTACATAAGGCGTGTAGAAGGAGGAAACAACTTTACTACTGCCAATAGTGACATCAGGGGGCTTTATCTTGGAACAAAGTGTGGGTTAGGCTTTCCCTTCTGGTGGGCTCTGCTAAATTCTTCCAAACACAGATTAAAGAGTATGATTAAATTCGTCGGGGGGGAGTTGGAACGACCAGACAAAATCTTCCATTTTAGGGCATAAAAACTTGCTTAGCTAACATTTAGTATGCAACACTATGCTGCAAAGCCCACTACAGAAACACATGGTTATGTGGTATCTAAGGCGGAGTAGAGCAAGCTACTTAAAACAAATTGTGGTACAGGAGCAATTCGATGTATGAAAGCAATTATACAGTTTTCCACTGTTCCATACTGATCGACACAAAACCAAAAAATATGAAACTGTATGAGCAAATCATGTTATTATAGCAATCCTGGAAGGAGTAGACCCTATACTACATAACTATATGACGATTTTTAGGGGTGATCAGTCATGCTAGTCCCTGTAATTCTGGGACTAGTTTCCAACTTGTTTGGATGTGTTATCTTTGGTCTGGAGCTCCGTTATTTCAGCTGTTCCAAGGTAGTCTAGGGATCCAGGCTTCAGTTCCAGTGCACTCCAGCACTCCCCGATAGGGTTTTATACAACAAGACTTGAGCTTTGCCTCTTTGTTATTTGTAGACTGTGTGCTCGATTTTTCTTTTTTTCCCTTTATGTAATACTGAAATGATCCCTTAGGCTGTTTAAAATGAGTTTCAAGGCATTTATTTTACAAATGTAAATAGAAAGTATAAAGAACAGTCCATTAATAGTGTGGCAAAGTGATGAGTAGATACAGGTGAGTGCAGTACAGTGCTGGTTCAAATCACACAGACAATTACAAACAAGTGCAAGGGTGTTTACTGAAATGTTTTACAATGTCCAGAGCCTTATGGTGAATACTTGTAAATAATAAATGATGGAAGTGATACAGTGGCGTGTATCACTTCAGTTTGTATAATCCCACAGGTTTGACCCACAACCAAAAGTGTAGTTTTATCACCCATACAAAACACAAAGACACAGACACAGTTCCTAGTGGAAAGTGAAGTGCTGGTGTTCGGGTTTAATGCTGGCCTGCAGCTGCAACTCCGGATCATGCTGTAATCTTGAAATCAGACGAAACAAACAAACAATGTTTACAAGACAGACAAACACTCACGGTTTCTTTTAAATGCAGGGACTCCATTTAGGTTGTTTTTTAAACATTTACAAAAGAACAGATTGTTTTGCTATGCCCCTATTTTATACCCTCCCTCATGACCCCTTGGTTAACGAGCACATCCGCTTCACCAATTCACGGATGCCACGCCATTTCCTATGCAGATTGTTGAGTTCGGGTACCGTATCTCAGTCCCTTTTCTAGCCAGCCGACTTACACCTACTGTTGGGAATAAAGTGTCATGCCTTTTAGTCCAGGGTACTCTGCTTCCTTTATCTAGTACCCTCTCAGGTCGTGAGAGAGATCCTACTTCCCAGCCCGGCATCCATGCTCGCACAACTGCTCATTATCTTGAACATCTTCCCAGCTCTGTCCTCAAAGTCTACAATTGGAATAGTTAATCAATTACAATGTGATTTCCTTACACACATTCACACATGCTTTAAAAAACATATCAACATAAATAATCATGTGCAATAAAAAACACATCTTAAATTATAAATACAAAATAAAGTACAAGCAAAAAACTTAACCCTGTTACAGTTATATGAAGGTAGTTCTGACTTTGCTTTCTAAATATACTCCATACTTGGCGGTGCCTTATTTTTATTATCTCTCAGCTGTAACTGAAGCATAAATTCTGAATACCAGCCAAAGAGAGCCATCACATGTTTTCTTTTTCTGTGGTCCAAGTCAATCCATATTTAACATTTTTCAAGTAACTTCACCACTTATTTTCTTTCCCAGTTACAATAACAGAACAGTTTAGAATTTATTAAAATATGCAGTTTTAATTTACACAGGTTAATTTACACAATATGTTATTTCATTTTTTTTTTTAATTGAAATGTAAAATATTTATTATTTGTCTGTTTTTGATCAATTTTCTATTAATTCTTAAATTAATATTAACATGCTTTTTGTTAAACAAAAAGTGCAGTATTTATTCCAGCTAATTCCAGGGAATATTTCTAATTCATATGCCCCAGGTTGGCGGACACATAGAAAAGACAATGAAGCACAGAGGTAGAAATAGGGGTAGGCCTTTAAAAAAAGGTTAGTGAGAGTTAGGGTAAATCTCAGGAGAGGTCAGAGGTCATGGCCAAGGACTTTTTTGATGGATGACCCCACATATGGGGTCATACGTGTGTTCTGTAGTAACTATGACACTGTCTGAACTCTCAAAAGATTTCTAAACAAGTTTTGCATTTGAGCTTTAGCAAGGTAATATGTTCAAATATGTGCAATTTCACCATAGCTGAAGTTTGATTGGCTCACGGCAGCTGAGTTTTTATGTAGTGACTTGCTTTGCACAAATTTGATAGACAACCTTGCCAAGGCTATGTATGCAAAGTTTCGCTTCAATCCTTCAAGCAACATAACAGTTTCAATGAAGACGTTTGAATATCAAATCCAATATGGCCACCAAACAATGTGACCAATCGTCTTCTCTTGAACAAACATAAACCTAGGCCATGAGGGAAGTATTGCACCAAGTTTCACATCTCTGTGATAAGCAGTTTCGGAGAAGATTTTTTTTAATTGTCCAAAATTCTCGAAGAATCCAATATGGCCTTCAAACCATGTGACCTATGAACTTCATTTTCTCTCTGACACAACTTCCCAAAGATCACTACCACCCTACCAAGTTTTGTGAGTTTTCATGCAACGGTGTTGATTTTATAAGCTAGTTTATCATTTGACCATTAGGAAAGATCAAAGGTCACGGGCAAGGACCTTTTTTTTATACAGCATATATTGGTTCCTATATGTGTTCCATAGCAACCATGACCCTATCTGCGCTCTCTAAGGAGTTATAAGCCAGTTTTGTGTATGTTGATGCAAAATCCAATATGGCGGGCATTAACCTCTTCTGTACTACGGACGTACCTGGTACATCTAAAAAATCGCTTCCCCATTGCTATGGACGTAAGCGGTACGTCGACTTGAAATACATGGTAAAAAAAAGAAAAATCTGGTGAAAAAACACTTGGGGTCGCTCATTGAGGAGTTATTACATAACATATTCAGTCGTTGGCTTTAATTTCACCAACAAAATATATTTAATGTGACGCAGTTGTTAAATCTAATTTACAGCCTATTTGAATGCAAGCGGTGGCTATCTTTGTCTTGTATTGTGAAACATCCCGAATGAATTTAAAACAATCTGTGTGTAACTTTTGTTTTCTTTTCAATGAGCACTGATACTATAAAAGTTTACCTTTGATTAGCAGCTGTTTTATCTACCTGTGTTTCATAAAATTAGCAGTATCATCTGCCTACTGTATTTGATTACATTTTGAGGTACACCGGGTTACCCAGGAAGGTTGCTGACGGGCAATCAATTTTTATTTAAGATTATCCTTTCATTGTGCAAAATAAAACTAAATTTATACTAAATACTTTGAACATCTGAAAAGGATTAAAAAAAGAAGTACAATGGCCTGCAATCAAACATACATATAACTTTTTTGAGCATATATAAAAGAGCTGCCCTATCAGGGCCCTGTTGTGAGGGGGAAGTTCCTCCCACCTCCTGTTGAAGAGGGACGTCCTTACAGTAGCACATCACCATTTTCTTTCAAAAAAAGAGGTCAGCTGGGGACATGACCTCAAAGGGTAATGGTTTTCATTCTCTTTCAGGGAACCAGGGTTATGATAATAAACTAACATTCCCTTTCAATTGAAATACAACCATTACAGAATGGGAAAGCTGTACCAAAGCGGTCGTGGCTCTAGATTACTGACAGTACAGCCCCACGGCGATAGTCTCAGAGCCCACATGATGACTAATCTCATGCGGCCTACAACACTCTAGAGTCCAAAGAGGGTCTCGCTCGGTTTGCAACATCAAGGCGGTAAAAACGCACAAATGTTTGACTACCTGTCCGTGTAGCAGCATTATAACTCATCTAAGGAGGCGCCATGAAGGAAAGCCCACGAAGTTGCCTGGCCCCTGGTAGAATGGGTCGTAATATCTCTCAGTAAAGGGGAGTCCATCTGTTCATATGCCAAGCGTATCGCATCTGTCACCCAGTGCGCTAGACGTTGCTTCGATAGGGCCTGACCTCTAGAGCGAGACCCATAGCAGACAAATAGTTGGTTAGACTGTCTCCACGATGCCGTCCTATCCAAATAACAGCGCAGCGCCCTAACTGGGCATAGTGTATGTTGTCTACGGTCCTCCTCTGACTCATGCGGGGGAGGTCTGAAAGTTTCAAAACACACTGATTAGTTAATATGGAATGAGGATACCACCTTTGGCAAAAAGGATGGATTTGTTCTTAATGTTACGTGCGAGTCATTTCCCGTAAAAGCCATGCATGTGTCATCAATGGACAATGCATGAAGCTCACCAACTCGTCTGGCAGAGATAATGGCTATTAAAAATGCCACCTTCACTGAAACAGAGCTTAGTTCTGCTCATACGATGGGCTTGAATAGGGGACCCATAAGGGCCCTGTCACAAAGATGACCGGAGTGGGTGATGTCAGAACCAGGAAGGGAAGATACCGAGACAAAACAGATGAATTGAAATGATGAGTCGCTTGCTTGCGCCGGTTTATTGTAAATAAAAAGGTTTAAACATGAAAAACATAGGACACGGCACATTCACCAAAATAAAAAGACAAACAAAAACGGACTAACACTTTCCAAACGGTGAGCAAATCGACAAACAAACACGGTGAGTTTTAAATAAACAAGTATCGTGCTGGTCCCACCAGCACATAATAGCAATTGATATTATAACTCTTTCTCCTTCTCTCTCGCCCGTTCTCCACTCACCAAACACCCAACCCTGGGTGGGTGAAAACATGCAGCTGTACCAAGACTCGATTGCTAATCAATCATTCAATCGGAGTCTCGGTACAACTGCACGTGAATTAATAAAATGCAATTCCCCGTGCTCACATATTATTACTATTTACTTGCACGTGAAGTGGTGTGCAATCTGTGCCTAAATACAAATATACATTTTAAACACTCGTGTTACACAGACCCATTTATATCCCGTGTACCAGTGTCTATACACCAAAATTTAACACACCACACGCAGCATATAACAGATAATATACACAGGGGCGGGCAGTTCGTCACAGGCCCACAGTAACAGTTCTAGATCCCACTTGGGGACCATACTTTTCATGGGAGGACGCAGCCTCCAAGTCCCTTTAAGAAATTGCACTGCCAGGAATCTTGTCAATGGCACACTGATATTGCTACCAAGTATACCTTCAAATGTTGTAAGAAGGTTAATATCGTCTCAATAGGGTAGGTCACAGGATCGTGACCTTCGTCAAGGCATCAGTCTTGGAAAACATTCCATTTATGAGTACTGGGCTCTAGTGTTCGGCCTCCTAGCAGACTGTAGTATTTCTACTACCGCATCTGGCAAACCTCGTCTGAATAGACGACAACATTCAATGGCCAGACCCAGAGTTGGAGCTGGGCTGGGTTCGGGTGCCATAATAACCCTTTGTGAGGCGTGTGAGTAAAAATGGATTTTCCAGACAGCGATTTACGTGTTAAAAAAAAATAAAAATTTTATTTAATATTACACGGAAAAGAAAAAAAAAAACAATAAAGAAGGATGTGAGGGAGGGAGTGCTGGAGTAATCAAAAATAAAGGAACGGAAGCCTCTTAATCCTCTTCGTGATCTGCTCAATCCAAAATGAAACAAAAAGGAATAAAAACAGAAAAGAGCAAAGTTAATAAGGCCTCCGTCCGTAATTAAAAGTAAATAACACAGTCCAACCCTGTACGTACTTCCCTCCAGCCTTTTTTTCCCTGCCTCTATTCCTCAGGACCAACCCCGAACACAGTAGCACGTTCCCTTTAGTATGCAAACCCCGCCCCGGTAGTCAGTGGATCACCAATCCCAGACTGACAGGTATCCTTAACTTCACTTGACTCCAGTGGCTGGAATTTACATACTAGTACTTCCGCCCCTCCCCAAGGTGCTGCCCCTCATAAAGATGACTTTTGTCATGGTCACAAGACCTTGGTAAGGGAAGTCCCGAGTTGGTTTGATGCCTTCTACTGTTGGGAGGCTGAATTGCAGACCGAAACCTCTTTGACTCATCACACCCTTCCTCTTGGCTCAGGAGGTCCTTGTGCAGCGGGAGCTGCCATGGCTGACCCAACAACATGTCGGAGAGGAGAGCAAACCAGGGGCATCTCGGCCATCTGGGTGCAACCAGCAGAACCTGTGCTCTCTCCACCCTGATACTCTCTAGTGTCAGGGGTATTAATGGTAACGGAGGTAACGCGTACAAGAGCCCCTGTGGCCAGGGGTGAGCTAGTGTGTCTACTCCCAGGGGGTCCCCGTTTCTCTCCATGGAGAACCATAGGGGGCAATGAGTGGACTCAGCTGTGGCAAAGAGGTCGACTCATGCAGGTCGAAATCTCTTCCAAATCTGTTTCACCACTTGAGGATGCAGTCTCTATTCCGAACTGTCTGGAGCTCTTCTGGATAGGCCTTGTTGTCCACACCAGGGAGGTGAACCGCCCTGATGGAACACAAGTTTCTGTGCGTTCAGGACAGGAGTCTGTGCGCTGCATGGTGAAGGCCTGGAGAGTACAGGCCGCCTTTGTGGTTTATGTAGGCTACAACTGTAGTATTGTCTGTCTGGACCAGCACGTGTTTGTGCACTAACTCCTGGCGAAAATGAGATAATGCCAGGTTCACTGCCTGCAGCTCTTGGGCATTTATATGTGCTCGCTGCCAGCGTCCCTTCCACTGACCTCTTATTCCTCTCCCATTCCAGACCGCTCCCCAGCCCAGTCTGGAAGCACTGTAGTGATCACCTCACTTCTGTGAGGGGATACAAGGGGAGATCAGAGGTGTAGATTGCCGGGACGGAGCCACCACTGCAGCGTCTTCCGGCATTGTCTGGACACTCGCACCAGTCGGTACCGATCTTGGACCAGGTGCACCTTGAGCATTTTTACCCAGCGCGCGCATTCTCAGCAGCCCTAGTGGAAGGATTCTCGAGAAGGCTGCCATCAGCCCCAACAACCTTTAATATACTCTGACCTGTAGGAGAGCGTCCTCTCTGGATAGGGAGAGTGTGGCCTCCAACGACGGAATAACGACGGTCTTCCGATAGTGAGGCAAGCATGATCGCAGAGTTCAGTTTGATCCCCAGGAACACTGTGGACTGAGATGGTACGAAGTTGCTCTTCTGTTGATGTATTGTACCTCTGTGAGTGCTTTGGAATGTGCGCAAACTAACCAATCATCCAGATAGTTTAGGATCTGAATTTCCTAATGCACTTAGGAAATGTGCGGGGCCCCAGCGAGAGGCCAAATGGCAGCTTGCAGAATTCGTATGCGTTGCTTTGAAAGGCGAAGAGCAGATATTTTCTGTGCATGGGACGTGAAAGTAGGCGTCTTGCAGGTGGATCGATGTGAACCAGTCATCCGGTTGAACGGACTGGATGATACACTGTGCTGTGAACATGTTGAACTTCTGTTTGAGGAACACATTGAGGACCCTGAGGTCCATAATTGGTCTGAAACCGCCATCCTTTTTGTTCACTAGGAAGTACTTCGATTAAAAGTCTCTGAGGGAATCCCTTGGACTTACCAAGCATACAACGTTCTTCCTTTGAAAACTGGCGATCTCCTGCTGAAGGAGTATCGCCCTCGCTGGTTCAACGGTGGTGAGGAGCACACCCTTGTTGGGTAACCAACCTATGCAGAATTGTAGAGTGTATCAGTGTCTCATTGTCGATAGCACCCAGGAGTCCTGGGTGCAGCCTTGCCATGGGTCGCATAAAAGCTGCACGTTTTCACTCACTCAGGATTGTGTGTTCGGTGAGTGGAGAATGGGATTGGAGATGGAGGTTAGAAGAAGAATAATAATAATAATAGTTAAATATCAGCTCATTGTGTTTGTCTGTGTAGTCCATTTTGTTTGTCTCTTTATTTTGGCGAAAGTGCCGTGTCTTACAACCTTTTATTTGTCTGTTTAGTTAATAAATGCTGAGCGAAACCAATCGCTCAGTTTCACCAAACTACCACTCTGTTGTTTATTTCCTGGTTCTTGTCTCTGGTCTGGCGTCACCCACTGCAGCTGTCTTTGTGACAGGGGGTTTGGTGGCAGCTGGGGCTCCTCAGGGGTGGTCTCCCTTGGGCTTGGGAGGGGGCGGGTCTTTCTTAGGCCCTGGCCTCGGTCTTCAGCCGGAGAACCGGTTAACCCTGGTCTGCTGTGGTCACCTGCCACTGGTTCTGCTTCTGCCTGCTTGTCTACTCTGAGGTGGAGGGTGGTGTTCAGACCCTTTTACCCCAGCAGGCTGTGAATGCTACCTTGGCTGCTGACAGTAAGCCGGAAGGCGCGAAAACTTGGAGGCAACCTCCGTGGCCTTGTGGGACCTCTCAAGGCTCACATCAATGGTCGCCCCAAAAGTCTGCCCTGGTGTAATGGGGGCATCCAGTAGCACCACCTTCTCGGTCTCCATGACCTTGGCTTGCGTCAGCCACAAATGGTGGCGAGCAGCCCCATCACCGCCAGCGACCTCCCTGATGCCAGGCCTAACTCCCCCATTAGGTCAGTCATCACCTTTGCTACCTCCTGGAGCTTCACTGTGTCTGATTCCATAGCTCTTTCCTGCAGCCTCTCTGCTAATTTGTTCTGGTAGAGCACCAGTATAGCAATGGGATTTGCTGCTCGGATGGATAGCGCTGCCGATGTATGCCTTTTTAACCACCGCATCCGTTGTCCTGCAAGGCTTGGATGGACAGGTTGCGCCCTTATCCCCCTTGGTGAAGGTAGAACCTTGTACCAATACCATGACCATGTCCCCAATAGCGGGGAATGTGCCTAGACCTGCTTCTTGGGCTCCTGTAGTGTGCATCAGAGACTGCTGTTCTGGAGGCTGAGGGTTCAGACGCTGAGTTGCTCCAGGAGGGGCACATCAATTCCAAGAAGTCCTGGCATAAAGTGAGGGCTTGCTGTGGGTGCACTTTCTGCTGGAGGAAGCGGTTACCCTTTCCCTCCTGTTCTGCCAACCAGGGAACATCCGTGGCTGCAGCTGCACGCTGTATGAGTACCCAGAACTCTTCTCTCTGCGACACATGTGGCAACTATGGTAAGGAGCCCCCCACCATGGCCTGCCCGATGGAGGTGGCTGGGTCCTAGAGGTCCAATCTGGACGCCACGAAGGACAGCTCGTCTGGGCTAGGGGGTCTAGGCAGTGGGGGTGGGGAACGAGACTGTGGGGGCTGGGACTGCCCGGTGGTAGGGGGCAGTCTGTCCTGTGATTTTAATGAAGTCTCTAGCATGTTCTGCTGAGCCCTTACAGTCTCCACCAGTTCCACAAAGTGCCGCTTGGCCGAGCTTGGACGCCTCTGAGACAACTCCGGTGGGGAAGAGGAGCGGTGCCTGCGCAGAGACCCCCTGGTGAGCGTCCACTCGAGCGGTACCGACGCCCCGATAGGTGTCTGCGCCTCTGTACCGGTGGTGGGGAAGGGGGGGGTGACCAAGATGAGCGTGAGAACTCCCTGATCACTGTAGCAAGAGGGGTCCTAGAGAACCTCAGCGGAGGGCCTTGGACCACTGACCTCATTCTCCCTTGGCTCAGGGAGAGAGACTCTGCTGGGGATAGGGCTGCTCTCCGGTGCTTAGTTCTTCAAGAAATTCCTACACAGAGAGTAGTCCAGCTCACCTGCCAGTGCTTTGGTCACTTGTTCTGGCCCTAAGCATCTGGCGCAGGACCGGTGCTCGTCCTGCCTGGGCAGCTTCGCTGCACACTGCTCACACTGGTGGAACCCAGTGGAGGACCCAGTCAACTGTACTGTCTCAGGTGAAGCTGCTGCGCTGGGTGCCATAGCACGGTTGGTGCCAGGCTGTAGATGCTTTAAAGCGATTCACCGGTGCCGAATTAGTCGGTGCTGGGATCGGCATCGAGGAGAGCGCGGTCGGTGTTGAGTGGTCGGTGCTGAGTCAATCGGTGCCGATGTGTAGTGCTTTCGGTGCCAGGCTGTAGACTGCCCCAAAGCTATTCACCGGTGCCAAATCAGTCTGTACCGGCATCGAGAAAATCGCGGTTGGTGCCGAGATTTTTTTCTCATCCCTGTTTCATAAAAAAAGTTTTGATTGTATACAATATACAGTTTTTGGTTTTAATTTATTTTTCTTTTGCTCCATAATTTTTTTTTTTTTTTTTTAAATACATTATATGATTATAAAATATATTTTACTGTCAATTATGAGGACTGGCTTTAAATATTTCTTAAAAAAAAAAAAAAGAACAATTAGCGCCTCTCCTCTCACAACACAATAAGATATAATTGTATTATCACTTTTCTACTATAACAGCATTGTATATTTCAGATCAGATTAATTTTCCTATTCTGCATTTTAATTTTTTTTACACTTTCTTCATTTCTTTTTATTTTAAAAAACTATTTTGATTAATATTTTTTGATTTATTTTAGGATATATATTTTCTAAAATTTTACAGTAATTAAGGATTTTTGGGTGTTGTTTTTTCAATAAATAATGAAATTGGGATAAATTGGCCTTGAAATGTATTTGTGTTTTTATTATTTTATTGTTCATTTTGAAGTTTTACTCAGTAAAATTGTGTTGCTGACCTCCAAATGTAGCCATACTCAAAGAGAATTTGTGTCTGATGACTCAAAGTGTTGAATATGTACCGAGTGATAATTCCTCCAGTGAGGAATCCAGCAGAAGTGAGGAAGAGGAGCAAATGGACATTGAGCCTGAGCCCCTACCAGAACAGGGTGGACCAAGGGGTGGTGGACCCCCCATAACAACATCCAGCCTCAAGTTACACTTTTTTCTGCAAACCAGGTACCAAGGTAAACAGAACTAGATTGACCCCAATTGACTTCTTCCAGTTGTTATTCACTCAAGACTTTATTGAGCATTTGGTTTTTCAGACCAATTTGTATGCCCAGCAATACATGGCACAATATAGGGACAACCAGGGGCGATATTCTAGGGTGCGCAAATGGGTCCCCACTAATCTAATTCAGATGAAAAAGTTCTGGAGTTTATCCCTTTTGATGGGCCTGGTGAATAAACCTAGAATTGATTTATATTGGTCCACTGACCCTCTTCAATATAAGTGCTTAGTCCAAACAAAGTCAATAAAACAAAACTCCACACAATTTCAAAATTCTGTTGTCTATCAAAAAAATAAGTGACGAAAAAAAACAACAAAGAAATAATTCACCTGTTGCAACCATCCACTAGAAAGGTGACTGCTAGACCCACACCATCAGTCTCTCTTCAAAATCCGATCACCCAAAGACAGAAAAAAAGGAAACTAAATTCTGCCCAAAAATAGTGAATGTTAAAAAATGCAATTTAAAAAACAATAAAATAGTTAAAATCTTGAGTTACAAACTTTCTCTTTGTCAATCCCGGAAGGTTACAGAAATGCTTAATTTCCAAGTTGCTACGGCTCCAGTAGCTGCTCTTCTATTTCACACTCAGTTCCCTAACAAACACGTATCATTCTCCGCAATCCCTTGAATTATAGACACTTTGTTTCAATAAGCATCTGCCTATGTTGTCAAATCGCAAAAGAAAATAAATAAAAAATAAACGAAAGGGGAAAATAAATCCTGCTAGCAATCATTCTAACAGCTTACTTATCGTCCGGGACTGACTCAACCTGACTCACTGTGCCTGTGCCTGTGCCTATGTGTCGTTGGCTGCGTTCTCTCTCTTCTCTCTGTAAACTGGGCTTATATGCTGGCTGCAATCACTGGGGAACAGGTGCAGAGAGAGCTTCCATTAGCTGCACCAGTCTGCAATCAAAGCTGCATCACAGCACAACAGGTCTATTTAGGAAGAAATTACCTTCAACTTCATTTAATTTAGTCACCCCCACCCCCCCATGACAGTTACTATTAATGTCAAGTTTGTAAAACCAAAACAAAAAAAAAGCCGTTATGCCGATTTGAAGCGAAACTTTGCATACATAGCCTTGGCAAGGTTGTCTGTCCAGTTTGTTCAAAGCTACATTATAAAACATGGCCGCCACGAGCCAATCGAATTTCAGCTATGGTCAATTTGCACATATCTGCACATATTACCTTGCTAAAGTTCAAATGCAAAACTTGCTTATAACTCCTTTGAGAGTGCAGGTTAATGGTTACTATGGAACACATATAGGAATCCATATATGTTCTATTCAAAAATGCAGATAGGGCCATGGTGACTAAGGAACATATATAGGAAACTGTATGGGCTCTATTCAACTGCATTAGTGGCCATATTGGATTCTTGAAAAATATTGAAACATCTACACTGAAACCGTTTAACCGATTAAAGTGAAACTTTGCATACTTAACCTGAGGGAGGTTGTCTGTGAAGTTTGTTGCAAGTACATAAGAACATAAGAAAGTTTACAAACGAGAGGAGGCCATTTGGCCCATCTTGCTCGTTTCGTTGTTAGTAGCTTATTGATCCCAAAAACTCATCAAGCAGCTTCTTGAAGGATCCCAGGGTGTCAGCTTCAACAACATTACTGGGGAGTTGATTCCAGACCCTCACAATTCTCTGTGTAAAAAAGTGCCCTCCTATTTTCTGTTCTGAAAGCCCCTTTTTCTAAACTCCATTTGTGACCCCTGGTCCTTGTTTCTTTTTTCAGGCTGAAAAAGTCCCTTGCGTCGACACTGTCAATACCTTTTAGAATTTTGAATGCTTGAATTAGGTCGCCACGTAGTCTTCTTTGTTCAAGACTGAACAGATTCAATTCTTTTAGCCTGTCTGCATATGACATGCCTTTTAAGCCCGGAATAATTCTGGTCGCTCTTCTTTGCACTCTTTCTAGAGCAGCAATATCTTTTTTACAGCGAGGTGACCAGAACTGAACACAATATGTTTTTGATGCAGCAACCTTACTTGCTTGATTTTTTTGAGGATGCAACATCCATAATGGATAATTGCAAAGCATATGACATGGTTTATTTAGATTTCCAGAAAGCTTTTGACAAAGTCCCGCACAAAAGATTAATTCTCAAACTGAACGCAGTTGAGATTCAAGGAAACACATGTACATGGATTAGGGAGTGGTTAACATGTAGAAAACAGAAAGTACTGATTAGAGGAAAAACCTCAGAATGGAGTGTGGTAACCAGTGGTGTGCCACAGGGATCAGCATTAGGTCCTCTGCTATTCCTAATCTACATTAATGATTTCGATTCTGGTATAGTAAGCAAACTTGTTAAATTTGCAGACGACACAAAAGTAGGAGGAGTGGCAAACACTGTTGCAGCAGCAAAGGTCATTCAAAATGATCTAGACAAGATTCAGAACTGGGCAGACACATGGCAAATGACATTTAATAGAAAAAAGTGTAAGGTATTGCACGCAGGAAATACAAATGTACATTATAAATATCATATGGGAGATACTGAAATTGGAGAAGGAATCTATGAAAAAGACCTAGGAGTTTTTGTTGACTCAGAAATGTCTTCATCTAGACAATGTGGGGAAGCTATAAAAAAGGCTAACAAGATGCTCGGATACATTGTGCAAAGTGTTGAATTTAAATCAAGGGAAGTAATGTTAAAACTGTACAATGCACTAGTAAGACCTCATCTTGGATATTGTGTTCAGTTCTGGTCACCTCGCTATAAAAAAGATATTGCTGCTCTAGAAAGAGTGCAAAAAAGAGCAACCAGAATTATTCCGGGTTTAAAAGGCATGTCATATGCAGACAGGCTAAAAGAATTGAATCTGTTCAGTCTTGAACAAAGAAGACTAATTCAAGCATTCAAAATTCTAAAGGTATTGACAGTGTCGATACAAGGGACTTTTTCGACCTGAAAAAAGAAACAAGGACCAGGGGTCACAAATGGAGATTAGACAAAGGGGCATTCAGGAGAGAAAATAGGAGGCACTTTTTTACACAGAGAATTGTGAGGGTCTGGAATCAACTCCCCAGTAATGTTGTTGAAGCTGACACCCTGGGATCCTTCAAGAAGCTGCTTGATGAGATTCTGGGATCAATAAGCTACTAACAACCAAATGAGCAAGATGGGCCGAATGGCCTCCTCTCGTTTGTAAACTTTCTTATGTTCTTCTTATGTTCTTATGAATGTAAGGGAGCAGAAAATGGCAAAATACGCTCAGTTAACAAAGAAAAAAGACTGTAATTACTTTAAGAAATGAAGGTCAATCTTTAAAACATATTGAAAGAACTTTGCAAGTGTCTGTAATTGCTGTGGCCAAGACCATCAAACGTTTTGAAGAAACTGGCACTCATGAGGACCGAACAAGGTCAGGCAGGCCAAGGGTGACCTCAGAATCAGAGAACAAATTCATTCAAGTCACAAGTCTGCCCCTGATATACAAGCTCAGCTAAATGCTATTAGATGTACAGATATTTCAACTTCAACTGTTCAGAGGAGATTGCGTGAAGCTGGCCTAACTGGAAGAATTGCTGCAAATAAACCATTGTTAAGACTGCAGAATAAGAGGAAGAGACTTGCCTGGGCCAAAAAACACAGAAACTGGACGTTTGAGGAGTAGAAGTTGGTCTTATGTACTGAAAAGTCAAAGTAAAGCTACCCACAAGTGCCCTACCTCTCTGGGAATTGCTGGGAAGACATATCGGGTGATTTCCTGCTGAAACTTGTTAACTGAATAACTGGTGTTTGTAAGGCTGTTATTAAGACAAAGGGTGGCTATTTTGAAGAATCAAAGATTTAGAGACAATTTTCCTGAACATTGCTTTGATACTCTTTATGTTTTGTTTTGTATATTGTAACATGTGTTTTCATTTTCAAGTATTTACAGAAATGTATACGACGTAAAACATTCTCAGTATGAAAAAATCCTAGTTTCCAGCAAATGTACTCAAACTTTTGACTGGTATATATATATATATATATATATATATATATATATATATATATATATATATATATATATATATATATATATACAGTGGTTTGCAGAAGTATTCACCCCATTGCAAAGTTTTCACATTTTGTTGGCACCTGAGCGTACTCCATGACGCTTTTCAAATTAGTAGAATCTACACAAACTGATCCACATTGATAAAGTTTAAAAATGCATATAGAATATAAATAAGTAAGATTCACAGAGAAAAACAGATTGATCTCAATCTTTTTTCAACCCCTTTGCCACTGCAGCCCTAAATCAGCTGAGGTGCAAATGATTTGTCTGAAAGGTCACAAAATTAGTGAAATGGTTTCAGCCTGTGTGTACTCAAAGTGGTTTAACTTGTAGATAATTTCCCTCAGGTATATAAAGAATTTCAAGCTGCAACTCACATAGTGATCAAACAAAGCAACCATAAAGACCAAGGAGCTTTCAAAACAAGTCATGGATACAGAGCAGGAGAAGAGCACAGAACAGGAGAAGGGTACAATAAAATTTCAAAGCTGCTCATTATCCCTCTGATCTGATCACCCTCCCAAACCGAGCAGCCGGGCAAGCAAGAAACTGGTTCAGGGTGTCACTCTGAAGTCAACAGTGACCTTGAGAGACCTACAAAGTTCTATGTCTGAGATGGGAACTTATCATACAATGAAGATTGGAGATATTTTAGTATTTGAAGAGTGGTAGGAAGCAATTTCAGATGGAAAACAATGGTTAAGGTTTATTTGATGTCTACAAAGAAAATAGCAGCAGGGCCCCTGTGACATGGTAATATGGTTACTGGCATATAGGCAGCTTAACTATGTCTTTTTCTGTTTTGTAATCAGCACAGTTATTTTTCATGAATGATTGCACAAGAGAAGAATGGGGGTTGTGAGAGGCTAAAAGGCTGAGTTGCTGAGATAACTTCCTATTGGCAGACTCTATCTGTTCAGCTAGATAACAATGTGGTTGGCTAGTGTTCCTGTTCAGTCATGGAAGTGAGGACAGGGAAATTGAAAAAACTCAGACAGAAAGTGCAAAAGAGTATGTGTCATTCAATAGGAAGTGTGTAAGAGTATATATAATTCAAAAGAAAATAGGCTCAAAGAGTAAGGGCCTGATTCATGTCAATAATGTACATTTATTACTGGATGTCTTTTTGGTTTTTAATTTGTTTATTAATCTTAAAGAAAAGTGTAAAGTACATTATTGTACTGTGACAGGTCTGGTGGTCTGACTGAAATTTGACCTCCCAACGCTAGAGAGAGCTGAACTTACTTGGGGTTTCCTTACCAAGATCTGCAGGATGATGATTCTATCACTCTTTGGTGTCCGCCATCATGAGGCATCATGAGGCAGTCTTCCCAGCGACAGCGAGTGGAAGCGACAGCGAGTGGGAGAAGTACAGCGTGGAAAAGTACAGAGCAGTTTCGAAGCAGAAAGGAGAAATTGCATCTTGAATTGCTTTAATCAGAAAACAGAGGACATTGGGGAAACACAGCCGCGTGTGTTTTTCTGATAACAAACAAGCTGAAACTCGGAGCAGCTGATTCAAATTCAGCGCCGTTTTGAGACAGGGGCGAGGGGAGGAGCCGACAGCACAGCAGAACAACGCAGTTAAACGAGGCAGTCTTCCCAGCGACAGCGAGTGGAAGCGACAGCGAGTGGGAGAAGTACAGCGTGGAAAAGTACAGAGCAGTTTCGAAGCAGTCTGAAAGCAGGTTGACAGCTGCAGAAGAAACTAAACTTCAAAAAAAAAAAAACCCTCAACATGGTCTTCAAGCCAGTAATCTGTGACACCTGCTTGATGTGGGAAATCCGAGAAAACCCAGCGGAGCTAAACCAAGTGTGCGTAAAGTGCCGCGCGATCCAGGATTTGCATAAACTAGTAAGCATGCTAGAAATGGAGCTGGAAGAAGTGAGACAGCAACAAGATCTTGAGGAACTGGCACACCCACAATTCATGGAAGTCTGCATCACCCCTAACAGACTGAAAGCCACCAGGGAGATAGAAGGTCAGAACAGCTGGGTTCAGGTAGGCAGAAGCAGGGAAAAAAAGAAACTTCGTCAAACACAACCACCAGAAATCAAAACAACCAACAGATTTGAGTCACTTCAGAATTGTGATGAGCAGAACCAACAACAAGAGAATGAAAGGAACAACATCCAGGACCCCATTGACAGTGGTGACCAGACAGCAAAAAGAAGGGAGGTCATGATTGTTGGGGACTCCATATTGAGAAACACAGCAAGTTCAGTTCGCAGTTTGGACCCCCTTACTACAACAGTGTGCTGCCTTCCGGGAGCCTCGGTCAAGCACATCACTGAGAACGTGGACAGGCTCCTAGAACGAACAGGAGACGACCCGGTAGTAGTCGTCCACATCGGTACAAACAACATTGGAAGAGACAGACCAAAATCCCTGCAAAACAAATTCAGAGAGCTAGGAAGGAAATTAAAAGAGAAAACCAAAACTGTGGTATTTTCTTGTATACTACCCGCACCTTGCAAAGGACCATATGGACAGCTGGAAATAATAAATCAAAACCAATGGTTGAAGACGTGGTGCACACGGGAAGGCTTCACCTATCTTGATCATTGGACCACTTTCTACAACGAGGACTATCTGTATAGACGGGATGGACTGCATTTAAATAACAAGGGAACTAGTCTACTTGGAGAAAAGATCCTCGAGCAGGTTCGGAAGCATTTAAACTAGAAAGGAAGGGGGGAGAAATCAACAAAAAAACAGAAGGGAGACCGCATCAAAACAAGAACAACAACTCAGGTAAGACAACCATTAAATGTATTTATCTAAATGCTAGAAGTATCAGAAACAAAATTCTAGAACTTGAAGCTACTGCACTAACAGGTAACTATGATGTGATAGGTGTTACAGAAACGTGGTTATCTGAGAGTGATGGGGACGAATATAATATTTGTGGGTATACACTGTATAGGAAAGACAGGCAGGACAGACGAGGAGGAGGGGTAGCGCTATACATAAGAAACAGTCTTGAAGCCCAGGTGTTAAACCTGGACAAAGAAAATAAAACCGAATCAATATGGGTCAGAATAACAGACAAAAATTCAAAAGGCATATGTGGCAGGCTGGCGAGTGGATAGAGGCCCAGAGACAGACTGCAGTTCAAAAAAATAACTGTTTTATTATAAATAAACAAAAATAAAGTGCACAAGGGCAAAATAACAAATACTCAAACACAAATAAAGCAAAAACAAAACTCACAAAAATAAAGTTTCCAGGCTGGGCAATGCCTTCACTGGATTCAAGTTTTCTACACAACCAAAAAAACCAACCTGCTTCCTCAGCTCCCTCTCTCAAATGAGAAGCTGAGGCCTCCTTTTATATCAGGTGGCTGGGCGCTGATTGATCGTTAATCAACCTAATCAACTAATCAACCCCAGCCACCTGAACATAATAAACCCAGGCAGGCAGGGGAAGTTAACCCCATCCCTGCCAATTTAAAAGGGCAGAGCTTTGCTCTGCCACACACCTCCCCCCATGTACAACGTACACCGGCCGCAATCGGCCAACTCCCCCCTTCCCCCCCCCCCCCCCCCCTCCTCCCCCCAAGAGTCCAATTATGTCCCTTGGGTGGGCTGTTATGGTGGGTGGTGGTGGGCGGGGTTGATGTCGGAGCCCCCAAGCCTTCTTTGGTTGAGGGGGCCCCGAATGTCCAAGGTAGCATGGCGACGGCGGCCCGGCTCCCTCTGGTGGCGGAGGCGGCGACGGCGGCCCGGCTCCCTCTGGTGGCGGAGGCGGCGGCGACGGCGGCCCGGCTCCCTCTGGTGGCGGAGGCGGCGACGGCGGCCCGGCTCCCTCTGGTGGCGGAGGCGGCGACGGCGGCCCGGCTCCCTCTGGTGGCGGAGGCGGCGACGGCGGACCGGCTCCCTCTGGTGGCGGAGGCGGCGACGGCGGACCGGCTCCCTCTGGTGGCGGAGGCGGCGACGGCGGCCCGGCTCCCTCTGGTGGCGGAGGCGGCGACGGCGGCCCGGCTCCCTCTGGTGGCGGAGGCGGCGACGGCGGCCCGGCTCCCTCTGGTGGCGGAGGCGGCGACGGCGGCCCGGCTCCCTGGTGGCGGAGGCGGAGGCGGCCCGGCTCCCTCTGGTGGCGGAGGCGGAGGCGGCGGCCCGGCTCCCTCTGGTGGCGGAGGCGGAGGCGGCGGCCCGGCTCCCTCTGGTGGCGGAGGCGGAGGCGGCGGCCCGGCTCCCTCTGGCTCTGAGAGCGGCGGCGGCGGCTCCTCCCTCTCTGGCTCTGGGAGCGACGGCAGCTCCTCCTCCCTCTCTGGCTCTGGGAGCGACGGAGGCTCCTCCTCCCTCTCTGGCTCTGGGAGCGACAGCAGATCCTCCTCCCTCTCTGGCTCTGGGAGCGACAGCAGATCCTCCTCCCTCTCTGGCTCTGGGAGCGACAGCAGATCCTCCTCCCTCTCTGGCTCTGGGAGCGACAGCAGATCCTCCTCCCTCTCTGGCTCTGGGAGCGACAGCAGATCCTCCTCCCTCTCTGGCTCTGGGAGCGACAGCAGATCCTCCTCCCTCTCTGGCTCTGGGAGCGACGGCAGATCCTCCTCCCTCTCTGGCTCTGGGAGCGACGGCAGATCCTCCTCCCTCTCTGGCTCTGGGAGCGACGGCAGATCCTCCTCCCTCTCTGGCTCTGGGAGCGACGGCAGATCCTCCTCCCTCTCTGGCTCTGGGAGCGACGGCAGATCCTCCTCCCTCTCTGGCTCTGGGAGCGACGGCAGATCCTCCTCCCTCTCTGGCTCTGGGAGCGACGGCAGATCCTCCTCCCTCTCTGGCTCTGGGAGCGACGGCAGATCCTCCTCCCTCTCTGGCTCTGGGAGCGACGGCAGATCCTCCTCCCTCTCTGGCTCTGGGAGCGACAGCAGATCCTCCTCCCTCTCTGGCTCTGGGAGCGACAGCAGATGCTCCTCACCCCTCTCTGGCTCTGGGAGCGACGGCAGCTCCTCACCCCTCTCTGGCTCTGGGAGCGACGGCTGCTCCTCACCCCTCTCTGGCTCTGGGAGCGACGGCAGCTCCTCACCCCTCTCTGGCTCTGGGAGCGACGGCAGATCCTCCTCCCTCTCTGGCTCTGGGAGCGACAGCAGATCCTCCTCCCTCTCTGGCTCTGGGAGCGACAGCAGATCCTCCTCCCTCTCTGGCTCTGGGAGCGACAGCAGATCCTCACCCCTCTCTGGCTCTGGGAGCGACGGCTGCTCCTCACCCCTCTCTGGCTCTGGGAGCGACGGCTGCTCCTCACCCCTCTCTGGCTCTGGGAGCGACGGCAGCTCCTCACCCCTCTCTGGCTCTGGGGACGACGGCAGCTCCTCACCCCTCTCTGGCTCTGGGGACGACGGCAGCTCCTCACCCCTCTCTGGCTCTGGGGACGACGGCAGCTCCTCACCCCTCTCTGGCTCTCGGGAAGGCGGCTCACCTCTCTTTATTGGAGTGACCGGTGGATCTCCCATGTCTACCGCCAGGTAATTAACCACCATGAGGGCAACCTCTGGGAAGGACGCCGGGTGGTGCTGTTCCTCCCACTGTTCCCACCTCTCCCCATCTCGACGCCACAGCGTGTTGATAACTATGGGGAGATCGTGGACGAGGTCTGCCTCAGGGTGCATCAACCAGTCCCAGATCTCCTGGGACGGTGGTGAAGGTGGTGGTGCTGGAGGTAGTGGGGTGGCCCCTGATGCCCGGGGTGAACACTGCACCTCTTCCTGGGCCTGGTTGTAGGGGCATCCTGCCCAGTTGTGGCCGTCCTCCTCACACCGGCCACACCAGTTTGCCGGTGGCACATCTGGGCAGGACCGCCAACGATGGTCCTCCTTCCCGCACCAGGAACACCAGGGGAAGAGGCTGGCCGGGTCCTCCAGCGGTGGCTGCAGCAGCTTACATTTCTTCAGCTGCTTTTCCTGCCTTTGCCGCTGTCTGCTCTTCTTTCCCATTTTTTTTTTTTTTTTTTTTTTTTTAAAAAAAAAAAAAAAAAAAAAAAAAATCCCAAAAATTCCACCAAACAAAACAAAAATACTGCTCTGAGCCTCTAGGTGGCGCTATCCCACTTCTGACACCAAATGTGGCAGGCTGGCGAGTGGATAGAGGCCCAGAGACAGACTGCAGTTCAAAAAAATAACTGTTTTATTATAAATAAACAAAAATAAAGTGCACAAGGGCAAAATAACAAATACTCAAACACAAATAAAGCAAAAACAAAACTCACAAAAATAACAGTTTCCAGGCTGGGCAATGCCTTCACTGGATTCAAGTTTTCTACACAACCAAAAAAACCAACCTGCTTCCTCAGCTCCCTCTCTCAAATGAGAAGCTGAGGCCTCCTTTTATATCAGGTGGCTGGGCGCTGATTGATCGTTAATCAACCTAATCAACTAATCAACCCCAGCCACCTGAACATAATAAACCCAGGCAGGCAGGGGAAGTTAACCCCATCCCTGCCAATTTAAAAGGGCAGAGCTTTGCTCTGCCACAGCATAATAATAGGAGCATGCTATAGACCGCCAGATTCAGACGGTGAGCACAATAATCTGTTATACAATGACATTAGAAATGTGTGTAGCAAAGGAGAAGCCATACTAATGGGGGATTTCAACTTCCCCCAAATAAAATGGGAAAACCTGGTGGGTAGCGCGAAGGATGAAATAGAAATGAGGGAAATGACAAATGACTGCTTCCTAACACAATTTGTCAAGGCACCCACTAGAGGGGAGGCATGCCTTGATTTAGTCTTTTCAAATAACGAAGATAGAATAACTAAAACAGAGGTCAGAGAACCACTGGCAAACTCAGACCACAACATGGTCTCATTTGAAGTGTTTTTTAAATCCTCAAAAGTAAAGACTAAAGCTAAGGTTTACAATTTTAGAAAAGCAAACTATGAAGGCATGAAACAGAGACTAACAGAAGTAGATTGGAGTAAAATAGAGAAAACACCGACAGAAGAAGGATGGTTGTTCTTCAAAAACGTAGTACTAGAGGCGCAAAACAATTATATCCCTAAAGTAGACAAATCTAAATGTAAAACTAAATTGCCAAAATGGTTTAATAGATCAATTAAAAAAAATATTCAGCGAAAAAAGGCACTTTACAGAGCATTAAAAAAGGACCAAAAAGAAAGTACACAGAAAGAGTACACAGAACTGCAAATGCAAGTCAAAAAGGAAGTTAGAAAGGCCAAGAGAGAAATAGAAATGAACATTGCTAAGGGAGCTAAAACCAATTCCAAAATGTTTTTCCAATATTACAACAGCAAGAGAACATTCAAAGAGGAGATTAAATGTTTAAGAGATACAAATGGCAAAATCGTAGAGGAAGAAAAGAAAATAGCAAATATATTAAATGATTACTTTTCACAAGTTTTTACAAAGGAAGATACTGACAACATGCCCCACATGTCATCCAGTTCCTATCCAGTTTTAAATAACTTTAGCATAACTGAGGCAGAAGTGTTAAAGGGACTAGGAGCTCTTAAAATAAACAAATCCCCTGGGCCGGATGAGATCCTCCCAATAGTACTCAAAGAAATGAAAGAAGTTATTTACAAACCGCTAACCAAGATCATGCAGCAGTCTCTTGACACAGGGGTGGTACCGACAGACTGGAAAATTGCAAACGTAATACCGATCCACAAAAAGGGAAACAAAACTGAACCAGGTAACTACAGACCAGTAAGCCTGACTTCTATTATATGCAAACTTATGGAAACTATAATAAGATCCAAAATGGAAAATTACCTATATGGTAACAGGGTACTGGGAGACAGTCAACATGGTTTTAGGAAAGGGAGATCGTGCCTAACTAACTTGCTTGATTTTTTTGAGGATGCAACATCGATAATGGATAATTGCAAAGCATATGACATGGTTTATTTAGATTTCCAGAAAGCTTTTGACAAAGTCCCGCACAAAAGATTAATTCTCAAACTGAACGCAGTTGGGATTCAAGGAAACACATGTACATGGATTAGGGAGTGGTTAACATGTAGAAAACAGAAAGTACTGATTAGAGGAAAAACCTCAGAATGGAGTGTGGTAACCAGCGGTGTACCACAGGGATCAGTATTAGGTCCTCTGCTATTCCTAATCTACATTAATGATTTAGATTCTGGTATAGTAAGCAAACTTGTTAAATTTGCAGACGACACAAAAGTAGGAGGAGTGGCAAACACTGTTGCAGCAGCAAAGGTCATTCAAAATGATCTAGACAAGATTCAGAACTGGGCA
Organism: Polyodon spathula; assembly: GCF_017654505.1. Lineage (NCBI taxonomy): Eukaryota > Metazoa > Chordata > Actinopteri > Acipenseriformes > Polyodontidae > Polyodon > Polyodon spathula. The sequence goes on along the minus strand of NC_054537.1, from coordinate 49,636,962 downwards.
GACACATGGCAAATGACATTTAATAGAGAAAAGTGTAAGGTACTGCACGCAGGAAATAAAAATGTACATTATAAATATCATATGGGAGATATTGAAATTGGAGAAGGAATCTATGAAAAAGACCTAGGAGTTTTTGTTGACTCAGAAATGTCTTCATCTAGGCAATGTGGGGAAGCTATAAAAAAGGCTAACAAGATACTCGGATACATTGTGAAAAGTGTTGAATTTAAATCAAGGGAAGTAATGTTAAAACTGTACAATGCACTAGTAAGACCTCATCTTGAATATTGTGTGCAGTTCTGGTCACCTCGCTATAAAAAAGATATTGCTGCTCTAGAAAGAGTGCAAAGAAGAGCGACCAGAATTATTCCGGGCTTAAAAGGCATGTCATATGCAGACAGGCTAAAAGAATTGAATCTGTTCAGTCTTGAACAAAGAAGACTACGTGGCGACCTAATTCAAGCATTCAAAATTCTAAAGGGTATTGACAGTGTCGACGCAAGGGACTTTTTCAGCCTGAAAAAAGAAACAAGGACCAGGGGTCACAAATGGAGTTTAGAAAAAGGGGCATTCAGAACAGAAAATAGGAGACACTTTTTTACACAGAGAATTGTGAGGGTCTGGAATCAACTCCCCAGTAATGTTGTTGAAGCTGACACCCTGGGATCCTTCAAGAAGCTGCTTGATGAGATTTTGGGATCAATAAGCTACTAACAACCAAACGAGCAAGATGGGCCGAATGGCCTCCTCTCGTTTGTAAACTTTCTTATGTTCTTATGTTCTTATGATAAGAAAAGGCAGCATGAGTATGCATCACTTCAAGGCACCTGACTCGCAAAGTGAAGCTCTGGGAGCATGTTGCCCGTTCAGTTATTCCAGGGGAGATTAAGGAAAGAGGAAGCTGGTTACAGTGTATTGTACATGGTGGGTTAGGTAGCAGTGTTTTTTGTCTGTATGCTTGCAGATTATTAAAATATTTGTTTATTCTGGGCTGTGAGTAGGATACCATGGGAACCGGAGTGGATGGGGAAATAGGTAACCACCTGGGCTCCAGGATTGTATATAAAGACACCTAACCTCTATGGACTTTGTTTGAATGGACTTAGAGCCCTCTCCTCTTGGAAATATTTGCTTCACCTGTGTAAATAAAACACACATTGGGCTAGTATTGGTCTGAGCCTGTTCATTGTTCACTTGGACCAAGGACTGTACCATCAGCTGTTCACAGTACTTACTGTATGCTATAAGTTACTATATGTGTAGGGTGTCTCATATTCTATAAGACATGTCACCTAGTCAGTCCTATCCATGTAACACCTCAATGCCTGCACCAGGAAGAGGAAGTTCAATCACTTATCTTCTTCCAAAGAAAACAGAGATGGATGGAAAGACTCTAATTCCACAGACTGGTTCATGTGGAAGGCTGTGATCACCTTAGGGAGGATAGCAGGGTTTGTAGGTAGTGACAACCTGCAGCCATCATCCCAAATATGCATACAGGAGCTGTGCACCGATAGCGCCTGTAGCTCACTGACCTGCTTTGTGGAAGTGATAGCCAAGAAGGCTGTCTTCATAGACAGATACTTCAACTCTATGGAGTGTATGGGCTCAAACGGGACCTCCAGTACAATATCAAGGCTCCATTCAAAGAGAACGACCCTCCTTGAAGGGCGTAATTGCCGAGCACCCTTAAGAAAACGGGTTGCCAAGAAATGCGCACCTGGAGATACAGATTCTACGAGGGCAAGGCACGCAGAAATTGCAGCAGAAATGTAGAAGGTGAGCAATGAGCAGTTCTTGCAGAAACTGCAAAATAACTGGCATAGGGCAAGATACTGAATCATGACCCTTAGTCAGATACAAGTTCTGAAAATATCTCCACTTGTAGGTGTATCATGACCTAATGGGTGCCCTAGGGCTGACCAGCGGTCTTGTTCAGGAGACAGACCTATAATTGGAACTTGCCCGGTTCCAGATGTCAAAATGTCTTTTAAAGTGAGCAAACAATAGATTTCTCATGGTTCTGTGATTTAACCATGTTATGCATTTTAAATGTACATATGTATCATGTGTAGTTCTGCATCTTCATTATTAATGATATTGCATATTTAAAGATGGAAAAAAGGCTTTTCTTTTCTGAATTTCTACACAGGAGAATGGAAAGGGAAATTTAACTTAATATATATAGTAAACTGGAGATTTGCCACACAGGCTCTCTCAGGTTCTTTTCCCTTCCAAACCATGACCAGACACACAAGATTTGAAAGAATAGCGCTGATGCGCATTTTTTAATTACAAAAATAAATAAAAACAAAACAAACACCTACAAAAATTTACAAAAATAACCACACAGGTTAAACACAAAACTTAAGTTTTATATGACTGCTCGGGAACAGAGCACACTTTCTGCTCCCTTCTACTCAGCAGCCTCGAGTAGACTGGTTGCTGACTATTTATACCCTGCACCCGGTCCTAATTTACAATAATCCCTAGGTGCGGGTGATAATTAAACAAATGAAATAAACAAAACGGGCATTCACACATGTTTTTGGCAGGGAGGATATTAACCCCCTCCCTGCCATGTTACACATCTTTCCCTTCAAGTGCGTAGCGCTGATCGGCCATTCCAAGGTCACCCCACCCCCAAAAACACAACCACCCACCCTCAGGTCCATAGAGTCCCTTCTCCCGATCCTTCGGGTGAGCTTGAGGATGGGTTGGTCCCTCCAGCGCTTCAGGGCAGGGACGATGACCCAGCAACGAGGGACCCAAACAGGGTGACAGGGGCAACAGGTGTGCAGGCCGGTGAGCTGGCGGGAGCAGCAACAGGTAGAGGCTTGAGGTTTGTTCCAGGTGGAGTGACCTCTGAGCCATCACAGGGGGAGCACAGCAACAGGCAAGGGGAACCCAAGCACCAGTTCCTCTAGTGTAACAGACTGCGGGGCTTCTCTCGCCAATTCCTCCCACCTCTGGAGCAGCCGCTCCAGCTCGGTCGGCTCTCTCTCCGGCAACCCCATTTCCAGTCTTCATTTCTTGTTCTGCTCTACTTGAGCAGCGGTGTTTTTATTTATCTGGACAATTAAATCTTTCAGATCCATTTTGCTCATGTGTCGAGTCAGAAGAGCACTTCTGACACCATATGTGAAAGCTGACTCGTCGTTTTATATGACTGCTCGGGGAACAGAGCACACTTTCTGACTATTTATACCCTGCACCCGGTCCTAATTTACAATAATCCCCAGGTGCGGGTGATAATTAAACAAATTAAATAAACAAAACAGGCATTCTCACTTGTTTTTGGCAGGGAGGATATTAACCCCCTCCCTGCTTGTATATTATATATATATATATATATATATATATATATATATATATATATATATATATATATGAGCTTGTATATTCATAGAACAGTACCAGTCAAAAGTTTGAGTACACTTGCTGGAAACTAGTTTTTTTTTACATAATAGACAATGTTTTACGTTGTATACGTTTCTATACAAGTTCTGTGAGATTGAGGTCTGGAGACTGGGCAAGTCAGGTCATTAGATTGGCTTTCCTTCTTCACCAGATAGTTCTTCCACAACTTTGAGGTGTGTTTCAGGTCATTATCTTGCTGAAGAATGAAGGACTGCCCAACTAGCCATAATCCTGATGGAATGGTATGCCTCTGAAGTATTTTATGATAGCCATGCTGGTTGAGTTTGCCATGGACTTGGTAAAGATCACCAACTCTGTCACCAGCAAAGCAACCCCAGACCATGACACTGCCTCCTCCATGCTTAACAGTGGGAACCACACATGCAGAACTCATGCGCTCAACCTCTCTGTGTCTTACAAATACTCGGCCATTGGACCCAGATATTTCAAATTTTGACTCATCGGTCCATAAGACCGACTTCCACTCCTCAGACGTCCAGTTTCTGTGTTTTTTGGCCCAGGCAAGTCTCTTCCTCTTATTCTGCACTCTTAACAGTGGTTTCTTTGCAGCAATTCTTCCAGTTAGGCCAGCTTCACGCAATCTCCTCTGAACAGTTGAAGTTGAAACATCTGTACTTCTAGTAGCGTTTAGGTGAGCTTGTATTTCAGGGGCAGTTTATCACAGGTTTCGCAGACTTGTGACTTGAATGAACTTGTTTTCTGATTCTGAGGTCACCCTTGGCCTGTCTGACCTTGTTCGGGCCTCATGAGTGCCAGTTTCTTCAAATCGTTTGATGGTCTTGGCCACAGCAGTTACAGACACTTGCAAAGTTCTTGCGATTTGTCTTAAAGTAATTACAGACTCTTCTTTCTTTGCTTAACTGAGCATATTTTGCCATTTTCTGCTCCCTTACATTCAGGAATGACAAACTTGTGCCTATGCTACCTATATTTATAGAAATCATGGACCCTCACCTGTTAACAATAATTGGTGATAAAAGCTTAATTAGGTAAAATGCTAGTTAACCCATAGAGCATCTAACAAAGACACTTTTATACTTAGGCCAGTGTTCAAACACCGTGTTATACACATTTTAGACTTTTAACTGACTTGGGCTTCAGAATGAAATCCCCTTGCTTTGGGTGACCATTTCATTGAAATTGACAAGATTTACATTTTCATTTAAAAATTAAATTTTTGAATGCAATTCTACTTATGATTATCAGCTTATATAAGCACATGTATCATAATGAAATATTAAGTGTTTATAGACAAGTTTATACAGTTTAAAGCATAGATAATCATGAAAAACCTGGTTTCAAGCAGGTGTACTCAAACTTTTGACTGGTACCTGTGTGGTATATATATATATATATATATATATAGAGAGAGAGAGAGAGAGGCAACCGGCCCCCGCCTTTGCCCGCGTTAACGTATGAACTGATGTAATTAAGCTAATATAAGTTCCAAACCCATAAATGACTGTACCATGTACTTTTTCAGCTTCTGACATGACTAAGTGATGAGTAGTTTTTTGAGATTTACGATTATACTGTAAATTTACAGTATAATCGTAAATCTCGAAAAACTACTCACTTCTAACTTTTGTATCATTTTGTGTATTACTTTAGTATAAATAAATTAATTTGAATTCACATGTTGTTTTTTTCTGACTTTATGTGAACGAAAAGACACAACTTTGCCCGTTTTCTCATTGGAAATACTGATATTTTGAAATTTACCTGTCCTGGTCACAAAAGCAAAGTTTGTGGGGAATAATAGCCATTTTCTATACTTTTGAGGCATAAGCAATTAGGAAATAACACTTACTACCCAGGAACAAAAATTATGTTACATAGTGTTATTCCCCTACATTCCCTCCTTTTGTAATATAATTACAACTCAGATAATTGTAATCCTGCAAAGGGATTCTTCCTCATCTTCGTTATTGCATTCACCTTCCCTGGTAAGCAAGGGCATATTAAAAGTGAAATCAGTGGCTCTAGTGCACAGTTTCTTTAGGCAGAGTATACAAACATACATAGCTATTAAAAAGGGTACTCATATGATTCGCAGTGTGAAACATCCATAAATACTCCATTTGTCCTGTTTCCTCGACACCAACAAAGGGTGTTGTTGGAGAAACAGGCAGTTCGTGGGACAGTGTGACTTAACCAATTGCTTACACCACTGTACAGGTATACTCAGAGTATTATTTGAATAACAGTCAGCATGGTTGACAGTACAGCCGGAGGTGCTGCGATCAGTTCCTGTATAAACATTCATGGGTCCTCTAAAAATGTTCATGGATACATTTTGGCTCTTGTTGTGGAGATCCACCATCTCGTTTATACAGCTCTGTTGTGTCATTTCTATGCTGGAGGCCGTAACTATAGTCATTGCAGGTGCAAGGGTGTTTGTTGACACTTCTACTGGGTACAAGAGGAATGGTTCCCCTGCTGAGTGTGTCGTTAAAGAACAAACATAGCAAGGTTCGGTGATATTCAAAGTGTTCCTGGTAGTGTGGCACAACAGAGACCACCAGGTATTACTGTATGGTCTACATTGTGTTCAGCACTCCACTGGTGCAGTGTGTTCCTTTTTGCTTTAGTACTGGGAGACTCAAGGAGCAGCAGGGTGAAGAGACACACGCTCAAGAGCATGGTGACTGGTCCCAGGAGAAACTTGAGACATCTTGGTCTGGATCGTGCGGTACCTTCCTGCAGTGACTGACGTGGACCCATGTGGACCTCTCAGCTACTTTTATTGCGGTGGAAGTTGTTAGCAATACTTGGAATGGTCCAATCCAGAGCTGTTGGAGACAATACTTCCTCCGAAGGCCCTTGATCACCACCCAATCCCCAGGGTGGATGTTGTGTCCAGGTCCTTCTGTTGAGTCGGGCAGGGCAACTCTTACCCTAGAAAAGAGATTCTTAAGCACAAAGAGTGACACAGTATGCCATGAGCTCATCATCACAGCCTTGGAGCGTTAACTGGTGTCTGGTGTGGGGCAACTGATTAGGCATACACATAATGCGACCAGTCAAAACCTCATGGGGACTCAAACCATGTGCAGCATGAGGGCGTCCCCTCATGTACATCAGAGCCAAAGGTAGTACCGTTCTCCAGGCCAGCCCAGTTTCAGCACACAATTTTGTCAATTTGCTTTTCAAATACTTTTTCCCTTGCTATGGGGTTAGTTCAATGAAATCCATCATTATATGGTCAAATGGCTGATTAGGTTTGGGATGGGCGGACATGGGAACACCTGTACCCCTTCCCATGTTGTTCTGCATACATATAACACATTTGGAGCAATATTGTTCAGCAAAAGCAGTAAAACCAAAACAAAACCAAAATTGATAAACAAATCTACTACCCCTCCTTTGGACACATGGTCAAGACCGTGTGCCCACTTACACATAAAGGGATTGCAAGATCGGGGTAGTATGGGCTTGCCGTTAGGGCCTAACCACAGAACAGAAGAGGATTGGCTGCCACGTTGTTTCCATTTATGTTTCTCCTTGTCATTGGTGCCTGTAAATCAAAGAATATCTTGGAGAGAAAAGGGTTGGTCAGTAACAACAATAGTAAACAATGAGGCAGCAAGGGTAGTCCCCTGTGTAGCTGCAGCTTTTAGCTGCTGCGTCTGCACGTGCATTACCTAGGGAAACAACATCAGTGGAGTTAGTGTGCGCTGCGCATTTAACTACTGTGACCGTGGTCAGGTAGTCCCAGGCAGGGGCTGCTAGAAAGGGCCTGTTTTAGTGCCATAAAGGAATATAGCTTGCACTCTTTCAGACCCCAGTGACTTCCCTGCAGTTAATAGTTTGTGACCCAAATAAGTTACTTCTCGTTTGCACCAAGCTCCTGGGGCCTGAACGGTGGCTCCTTTTAGTACCAGTTCTTCTAACAGTGGTTTTATGCCATCAGTAGCATCCCATCCCAATGGGTATTGTTTTCGTTTGGGTCGGTGCGTGCTTTTGGGTGTCACCACCAGAGGTTCGCAATTCTTAATACGACCAAAATCATTTTTACTGGTGGGCCACAGTTGCTGGGGTATGTCTTTCAACCAGGGTAGCTCAGGGTCATGTAACAACATGACGTCCTGTGGCCCAGGCGTGTCTGAAAACTCCACAGTCACTCGATGGCACGCCTAGGCCCCTCTTTGTAACATCCGGTATGCTTGACCGGAAGGAGAGTACTCGCCTCTGGGTGCTGGCACCCAATCAACTAATTTAGCTAGTGCTAACAACCACGGACCCAAATGTTTCCAGGCTCGTTCTGGTCGCTTAGCAAGAGATACATGAGGGGCAGAGCCCTTAGTAGAAAAGAACACTTTCTGTTCTTTTGACAGACATAGGTAGAACAGAAAAATCATTTGAACAGTATAAATATTCACACACATTCAACATAGACAGGGCACGGAGGAGTAAACCAATCTTTATCAAATTCAAGGTTGTGTTGGCCATGTGAGAAAAGCTCTGTGCAGTGCATACGAGGTGCTGGCATAAAGTCTGTTTGTGAGCCGCATACTTCTCGTGCAAGCCGTTCCAATTGTGTGGTTAGGATTCCTGGCAACAGGTCCCACGCATACATGCATACAGCCAATCGGCTTCTCCATTATATAGTAATAGCACTTCAGTGATAATGCCTTCCTGACTACATTCTATCATGATGTGTAGAGCCGTTAACAGATCCCTCCCATACAAATTTACTGAGCACAAATGCGAACATATAAACGCATGGTCAACAGACATATCATTCATACTGCACCCTAGCTCTGGTAGTAAGCTGTTCCTTATTGGTTTGACCTGAGGCCGCAACAGTTAGTGTAGTGTTTCCTGATAACTGCAGGTGTCCTGCCTCACTGTGTTAAATTACTGATCTAGCTGCCCCGGTGTCTACTTAAAATATAATCTCTTTCCCTTCTACTGTTAATGTTATAGTTGGGCTAATATGTGTATCAAATTATAAAGGGCATAATTTAATTGGTTCATTATTAACTTCTTTCTCTACAGTTCCCTCCTTATTTCATGTTTGATTTAAGCCCCATAACCCCATCTAAGGTTGTATTTGCTGTTGTGTTGTACTGCCCCTTTCAGGGCAACTTCTAGCATCTACCCTCACTTAGGGTATCTTCTCACTGTTGGGTTTGGATCAGTTGCTTCTTTTGCGCTGTCTTCACTTCTGGTGGAGTAGTTAGTTTCCACTGCTGTTTCGGGAAGGAGGAGTGGCGGTGCAGTTGGTACGGTTACCGGAGGCGCGGTCACCCTGGAGTATGGAGGGAGAGCGAGTCTCTCTCTGCGCTGTTTCGACTTCCTCTGATCCATCTGCAACATAACTTGAGTCTCCCTGTCTGTCTTTCCCTTTTCTTGTTTCTCTTTGTCCCCATCTGCCATTCATTCCCACTTCCTAAAGCTATCCCAGTCTATTCTGCCCTTTCTCTTTTTCTTTTCTTTTTCCTAACCTTCTAACTGGCTGCATACACTGGCTAATTTAGTTACACTTAAACTTCCTTCTAGTGAAAACCCGCCCTTGTCAAACCATAAATCTATTTGTTGTAATACAACAGGACCCCATCTGTCACATATTCATTTCTGTGGTCCTGTAAGGATATATACCTGACATTTGTTTAACTGTTTACTACGTCCCTGCCCCATCCTGTTTTGCTATCATATTGAAGTAGAGAGAGAGAGAAAACAAGAGACAACAAATCAATTAATTAAACAATTAATTATCAATTAAACACACATGAGCACAAAGCAAATTAAACACACATGAGCTCTTTTTGGACAAATCAACAGACAATTCAACACACATGAGCACAAAGCAAATTAAACACACATGAGCTCTTTTTGGACAAATCAACAGACAATTCAACACAAATGAGCTCTTTTCGAACAAGTCAACCCTAAACAGAAACTGGCTCCCATTCTCAAACTGTAAACAGATTCTGTCTCTATCTCAGAGTCTAATTGCTGCCAAACGCTCTGCTAATTCGTATCGTAAACACAGTTTACGCATTTCCGCACACACATGCACGCACACACATAGGCCTACTCAAAATTCACACACAGTTAAACATACCAAGACAAAAACACAAAACGACGTACTTCAACATAAAGGCAGTTCGATGCTGGTAACATAACTCGGTACTTTAAAGTACTGAGTCTCTGTTTCATTATTATTTGTTTTCCATTCAAAGAAAATGTTATCTCCCTGCTCAGCTCAGGCATGAACTAAACAATCATTAATAAACAAATTCTGAGTTCTTGTTTCATTAATACTTGTTTTCCATTCAAAGAAAATGTTATCTCCCTGCTCAGCTCAGGCATGAACTAAACAATCATTAATAAACAAATTCTCAAAATTCCTTTTTTTTTTTTTTTTTTCTATTTTTTTTTCTTTTTCTCGGACGTCCTGTGGTCCCAGACCACAAATAGGTTCCAAACCTTCGGACCTCCTGTGGTCCCACACCACAACTAGGTTCCAAACCTAGTATGGAGTACTCCATCTTTTTGGTCCCAGACCAAGGTTAACCTACTGAGTCCCAGACTCAGTATCGTCTGACTCACCTCTCAGTTGCTCTCAGGATCCTTTATCCACCTCGGTGGAGCCCTCAGCCAGACTCAGAGCGGACCATGCCCATTCCCAGAACGCGGTGTCCTGATTCCAGTATTTAAGTTGGAACCCCGTCGACGGTTGACTCTTTGTCCCAGGACTATTTCCACCGGGCGGAATTTAGGATCCTGCTGACTATGCCAAAATGTCGTGGAACTTTTCAGGTCCACAACTATAAAGAGCCAACTGCACCAGGTGTTCAGAGAAATAAAGCTTTATTAGTTTGCGCAAAAGAGAACAGCTCAACACATCAGTGTTAGGAAGCCCAAGCAGTGTTCTGCCATACAGAGTTAGAATACAGTTATTATACCTTTACAAAGAGACAGGGTGGTTTCCCTTTCAACCAATAAGCTGGAGCCAACTCAATTGGGGCAACAACAACAAGAGGGGGGACAGGTACTTACGAGGTAACACAAGAAAGATCAACCGATAAGCTGGAGCCAGCTCAGTTGGGGTAATTAACAACAAGGGGGAGCAGGTATTTACGAGGTAACACAATAAGGATCAACAGCCAAGCTGGAGCCAGCTCAGTCGGGGTAAATAACAGATAAGCTGGAGCCAGCTCAGTTGTAAAACATATAACACAGTTTGGTTTTCAGTGACATGTACCTGCAGTTTCTATACATTTTCATAAACTCAAATTGTTTTAAAACATAACTCGGTGAATAATGGTAGTACAGGGTAGCAACAAACAGGTACCATATTTTCTCCAGGTTCTATCACCTTAACATGATCGACTCTTCCTTGCCTTCATTAGGCACGAGGGCCCTTGTGGTTGCAGGTTCGCATCACTAACCTTAGGTTATGTAGTTCTGATGCATCCCTATGGCAAAGTGGCTGGTGACTGTGCACAGGTGAAAAAACATAAGAACATAAGAAAGTTTACAAAGGAGAGGAGGCCATTCGGCCCATCTTGCTCGTTTGGTTGTTAGTAGCTTATTGATCCCAAAATCTCATCAAGCAGCTTCTTGAAGGATCCCAGGGTGTCAGCTTCAACAACATTACTGGGGAGTTGATTCCAGACCCTCACAATTCTCTGTGTAAAAAAGTGCCTCCTATTTTCTCTTCTGAATGCCCCTTTGTCTAAACTCCATTTGTGACCCCTGGTCCTTGTTTCTTTTATTCAGGCTGAAAAAGTCCCTTGGGTCGAACCTGTCAATACCTTTTAGAATTTTGAATGCTTGAATTAGGTCGCCACGTAGTCTTCTTTCTTCAAGACTGAACAGATTCAATTCTTTTAGCCTGTCTGCATATGACATGCCTTTTAAGCCCGGAATAATTCTGGTCGCTCTTCTTTGCACTCTTTCTAGAGCAGCAATATCTTTTTTATAGCGAGGTGACCAGAACTGCACACAATATTCAAGATGAGGTCTTACTAGTGCATTGTACAGTTTTAACATTACTTCCCTTGATTTAAATTCAACACTTTTCACAATGTATCCAAGCTTCTTGTTAGCCTTTTTTATAGCTTCCCCACATTGTCTAGATGAAGACATTTCTGAGTCAACAAAAACTCCTAGGTCTTTTTCATAGATTCCTTCTCCAATTTCAGTATCTCCCATATGATATTTATAATGTACATTTTTATTTCCTGCGTGCAGTACCTTACACTTTTCTCTATTAAATGTCATTTGCCATGTGTCTGCCCAGTTCTGAATCTTGTCTAGATCATTTTGAATGACCTTTGCTGCTGCAACAGTGTTTGCCACTCCTCCTACTTTTGTGTCGTCTGCAAATTTAACAAGTTTGCTTACTATACCAGAATCGAAATCATTAATGTAGATTAGGAATAGCAGAGGTCCTAATACTGATCCCTGTGGTACACCACTGGTTACCACACTCCATTCTGAGGTTTTTCCTCTAATCAGTACTTTCTGTTTTCTACATGTTAACCACTCCCTAATCCATGTACATGTGTTTCCTTGAATCCCAACTGCGTTCAGTTTGAGAATTAATCTTTTGTGCGGGACTTTGTCAAAAGCTTTCTGGAAATCTAAATAAACCATGTCATATGCTTTGCAATTATCCATTATCGATGTTGCATCCTCAAAAAAATCAAGCAAGTTAGTTAGACACGATCTCCCTTTCCTAAAACCATGTTGACTGTCTCCCAGGACCCTGTTACCATATAGGTAATTTTCCATTTTGGATCTTATTATAGTTTCCATAAGTTTGCATATAATAGAAGTCAGGCTTACTGGTCTGTAGTTACCTGGTTCAGTTTTGTTTCCCTTTTTGTGGATCAGTATTACGTTTGCAATTTTCCAGTCTGTCGGTACCACCCCTGTGTCAAGAGACTGCTGCATGATTTTGGTTAGCGGTTTGTAAGTTACTTCTTTCATTTCTTTGAGTACTACTGGGAGGACCTCATCCGGCCCAGGGGATTTGTTTATTTTAAGAGCTCCTAGTCCCTTTAACACTTCTGCCTCAGTTATGCTAAAGTTATTTAAAACTGGATAGGAACTGGATGACATGTGGGGCATGTTGCCAGTATCTTCGTTTGTAAAAACTTGTGAAAAATAATCATTTAATATATTTGCTATTTTTTTTCTTCATCTACAATTTTGCCATTTGTATCTCTTAAACATTTAATCTCCTCTTTAAATGTTCGCTTGCTGTTGTAATATTGGAAAAACATTTTGGAATTGGTTTTAGCTCCCTTAGCAATGTTCATTTCTATTTCTCTCTTGGCCTTTCTAACTTCCTTTTTGACCTGCGTTTGCAGTTCTGTGTACTCTTTTTGCGTACTTTCTTTTTGGTCCTTTTTTAATGCTCTGTAAAGTGCCTTTTTTGTAGAGGTGATGCAGTGCAGGAGTAATCACAATTGTATCAGGATTGGAAAGCTTTATTTTTTAAAATCCAGGTTTGATGACCAAAAGAAAATCCCAGGCAATAGATAATATATTTTGTGTACTGCGCGGAGCCAAATAGCAATGGGTTTACAGTGCCAAACAATAATCTTTATCTGTCCCAGAATAGTAAAACACGGTCACCAGTCCGGGATGTGTGTAATAGTGTTCGTGGTGGTGATAACACGTAATTTTAGTGGCTGTTGTGAAGTGCAGTTCCGGCTTCTGCTGGCCCAAAAGCGACAGCTCCGGAAACATGTTTAGCTGTCTGGTGATTTAACAAACAAGACAATTACTAACAAAACGAAAAAACAAACAAACACTCATGAATATTCTTTTCACACAAAACAGTTTACGGGCATTAACTACTGCGGATCTCACTGTTCTTCCAGGTTAATGAACAATACCCAAGCGAAGGAAAATATTAATGATTCTCCAGCCCCTTTATGCTAGGATACATGACCCCTTGGTAAACGATTGCAGCTGCCTTTATTGCTTGCAGCTGCTACCTAATTTACCTTCCAGGTCAATACGTTCCTGCAACAGAGTCTCGCCTTCTTCCAGGCTGACTGACTTCCTGACCGTGGAAATGAACTGTCAGGCCAGCCTATCTAAAGACTTCCCCTTTCGATACTAATTATCACTCACTTTAATGTTGTACAATTATCGTTGTTTAGCAAGTATGGTGTGAATGAAGCTCATCTCATTATTCAGAGCGGAGTATGTAAAAACATTAGTTGCATTTTAGATGTTTGCACTCATGAACACAAACTAATAAATTATGTTAGTATACATATATTATATATATATATATATATATATATATATATATATATATATATATATATATATATATATATATATATATATATATATATATATATATATTATATATATATATATATATATATATATATATATATATATATATATATGTGAGCCGTTATATTGAAGCTAGCAGTAATTACAATATTTTGTTAGTGTACATATATTATTTTTTACCTTAACAGCTCCCGTAGGTGGAGAGAGGAGAGAGAATGCTGGGAGAAAAGGAGGAGGAGTTGGTGGTTGCACGCGAGACATTGTAGAGTGCAGATTGTTCCTGACTGCATCCTGTTACTTTTATTATTTTATTACCGTAATCATACCACAATTTATATACTATCTGCTGACCGGTTACTTTGTGTGTTTCTACTATTGCTAAGCCTGTATATCGGAGTCACTTTCAATAAAAACTGACCAAGAATGTAAGCAAGATGAAGCAACTGGCCTGCTTCATTTGTCCACGCTACGGATCCCTGAGAACCGAAAGTAACCCATGGCCTTACATATTTCTTGGTAGTAGCAGTGATTGTAAAAAAAAAAAAAAAAAGGACAGACAGAAAGCAATGTGCGCTACTATTTTATTTTATTTTTTCTATGGAGACTGACATCTTTGTTTTCGGAAAGCTCATGAAGATAGAGGGAAAAATGGATGCAGCAAAGTACAGAGAAATCCTGGAGGAAAACATGCTGAAGTCTACAAGAGACCTGGGACTTGGGAGAAGATTAATCTTCCAGCAGGACAATGATCCTAAACAAACAGCCAAAGCCACACTGGAGTGGCTTAAAAACAAAAAGGTCAATGTCCTGGAGTGGCCCAGTCAAAGCCCGGACCTCAATCCAACTGAGAATATGTGGAAAGAGTTGAAAATTGTTGTTCACCAAAGGTCCCCATCCAACTTGATGGAGCATGAGCAATTTTGCAAAGAAGATTGGGCAAAAATTGTAGTATCCAGATGTGCAAAGCTGGTAGAGACTTATACAAATAGACTCGTGGCTGTAATTGTTGCCAAAGGTGCCTCTACCAAATATTGACTCAAGGTGGTGAATACTTATGCAATTTGTATTTGTAATTAATTTAGAACAATTTGTAGATTTTTTTTTTCACTTTGACATTATAAACTTTTTTGTGTTGATCAGTGGCAAAAACTCCTAATTCAATCCATTTTGATTCCATGTTGTAACATAATAAAATGTGGAAAAGTCCAAGGGGGGTGAACACTTTTGAGAGCCACTGTAGGCTAGCCGCTCAACTTGACAAACTTATATTTGAAGTAGCGCAATTACAGTCTGTGGTAACTTCACTGAGGCATTCCAACTCGCATTACAACAAGAAGCACACTCACACACAGTAAAGCAAGCTATGCATACTCATTAACCGGAACACCTTCTTCTGAGAGGGACCGGAACGATGACTCCAGCCATTACTACAGTAACCATCGACGCACGAGAGGCACAGTTTTACAACCAAGATCGAAGTCCAACACGCAGTGACTGTGACTACTACAGCAGGTCCACTGAAAGTCCAAGCCCACGTGATAGGTATGAGCAGCCAGATTTCAGAAGTGAAGAGAGGCCTCCACAGTATCACCATGATCATCATGACAGATCCAGTCGGAATCCCAGTCCACATGACCGATATGAGCGACCAGAGATGTGAAGAGACCTCCCATCGGTACTACCGTCACTCCTCGAGTCCAGTACTACAATAACCAAGGCGAGTACATTTTTCTGAATCACAGAGTTTGGAAAACTGGCATTAGCTGGAGATGGGGGCCAGTTTCCAGCTACCCTGGCTGAGGCCCAACCTCAACCATCTGACCAACCTCAGCTGTCACCACCAGCAAACATGAGTAAATCCTGCAAGCCATATGTAAGAGGTATTTTTGAAGATCAGGAAGAGAGCATTTTTCTGGACACATCAGCTGGTTTATCACTTATTAATGAAAACTTAAGATAACAGCACTTAAACACCGCCCATTACAGAAAAGTTACCAGTTAGCTCAAACCCTTTCAGGAGAACCATTAGATATCCTGGGACTACTAACTGTAACATTAAGACTTGACACAAAAGCACTCAACACCAATGTTTATGTAGTATGCAACTGTAAGCAACATGTATTGCTGGGATGGGACTATATGCTCATAATGCTACTATTGACACTGCTCAGGGTGTATGCACAATCTGGAATGAAACACTTTTTAATTCCTCAGAGTCATCTCCCTTCTGATGCAATGTAGCCACTCTATCTCCTGTTAATGTAACACCATTAACAGAAGTCATTGTTGCAGCACCTGTTAGTTCTTCTATTAAAGGAGGGACAACATTGCATGCATTCCATGGCATCCGGGAACCTCACCTACAGCTAGAGGATTACCTTGCAGTTACCCATAGCCTCTCATCAGTGGAAAATGGTCTTACAATAGTTCACCTGCTCAACTCGACCCACCATGACGTGCATTTACCATGGGACATTCAGGTAGGCCAGTTCTGTGCTGTACATAACTTGCTTTCGGATCTCTACCAGCCTATAGACTGTATACTGGGCAGTGTAATTACAAGCACAACTACATCTACTGTCAGCTTGCCCAGTGTACACATTGACAAAGACAGCCTCACTACAGCTCAGCATTCGCAAGTTAATCAACTCCTAGCCAACAACCACAACATTCAGCTCCAGTCCTACTGACTAAAGCCTAGTCACAGTCCATGGGCCTCTCCAGTGCTATTAGTTAAGAAAAAGGATGGGTCATACAGATTTTCTATTGACTACAGAAAACTGAATTATGTTACCATCAGCGATGCCCACCTCTTACCACAGGTTGACGATAGCCTGGATGCTTTCTCTGGTGCCACTTTGCTAGGATATTCGACATGTCTAGTGGATATTGGCAGATCCAAATGGACAAAAATGACAAAGAAAAGACTGCCTTTACCACCGGTGATGGGTAATACCATTTTAAGGTCTTGCCCATGGGTTTAACAAATGCACCACCAACATTCCAGCATTTAGTAGAGTTAGAATTACGTTGCCTCCATTGGTCCAAAACATTAGTCATTCTGGATGACATTATTGTCTTTAGTAAGACATTTAAAAAACATGCCTTCAAGAAATGTTCTGCAGACTCTGTCAGGCTGGTTTGAAGCTCTATCCTAAGAAATGTCAGCTGTTTTAAACATCTGTGCTGTTTTGGGGAGGGCATTCATCCAGAACCTGCAGTTACAGCCAAAGTACTTCAATGGCCTTGACCAATTATTGCCACAGAGGTAAGAGCTTTTATTGGTCTGTGTTCTTACTACAGACATTTTATTCACGGCTTTGCTCAAAAAGCTGTTCCACTTCATAAATTGAATCAGAAGCTCATCCCATTTGTATGGAATGAGCAATGTGAAGAAGCCTTTAACTTCTTTCGACAGGCACTGTCAGAACCATCATTACTTACCTACCTAGACTTCAAAAAAACGTTTATACTATACACAGATGCATCAAACAATGCTAATGGCTCAGTGCTAGCTCAAGAAAAGCAAGGTGTTGAAAAAGTTATCGCCTATGCGAGACCCGTGTTAACAAACGCAGAACGGAGGTCCACCTTTGACAAAGAATGGTGGGCTATAGTGTGGTCAGTACAACGCTTTTGCCATTATTTATCTGGACTTCCTTTCACTATTGTGACTGACTGTAGAAGGGGTGTGGGTAATTCACTGACTAGGAGACAGACAGGTGTACTTGAAAACACCACACAGGTGCCCAGTTTTATTTTGAAACAGTTCTTGCTTTTTCTGGCAGAGGGCACTGTTGACCGTGGGCTGCCTATCAACGATGATAGACAGCACCACGGAAATACCACAGCTGGTACGTGAACAGCAAGTGCACTCGCAGGTGCTCAAAGAAATAATAATGAAAACAGAAGGCGAAAAGAACAAGGGAAAATAAAACAGTAACAAAACTACAAATAAAAGGTGCTGCACTCGGCAGCGTTATCCCGGTCGTCACTACCCGCACGACCCGGATCACCGTCCTACTCTATCGGCTATCTAGCCTGCTCTTTCACAATACGCTGGGGTCTGCCCAAGGATTCCCCGCGCTCTCTCTCAGTGAATCATTATTTCTCTCCCGGCTGATTCACAGTCCCGAATCAAAGCTTCTGCACTCTTAGCGCGTCTAAGTGGGCAGACCTGAGGAAACAACAGAGCGTTATTTTATAGGACCAACAATCACCCAAGACCCGCCTCTCAGCCATTCAGAGAGGGGGAAAGTCCACACACCCACTTTCCCACCTCCCCGTGTCACTGCCATGACTCTTCCTGCAGCCCGTGAACACGCCAACAGAGTCAGCACAGATCTCTCCCTGTTACATATCCTTCCCCTCAGAATGACACCACCGGTTCATTCGAAAATCTTACACCCCCATGCCTTCCCAAGAGAAAAAGTCTGCGTTTTGATGCAGCTTTCCTGCTCGGTGGACTACCCTGAAGGCATAGGCTGCAAGGCCAAGTACCACCGTGTGATTCTGGAGTTGCTATCTTTCATCCGGTGAAGCCATGCTAAGGGGACATGATCTGTAACCAGGGTGAAGTGTCACCCCAGGAGGTAGTACCGGAGTGACTCGACTGCCCATTTTACCGCGAGACACTCCTTCTCGATGGTGCTATAATTTTTCTCGCGGGGAAGGAGCTTCCTGCTGATATACAGGACCGGGTGCTCGCTTCCCCGAACCTCCTGAGACAACACTGCCCCGAGACCTGTCTCTGACGCATCCGTCTGCAGGGTGAACCTCTTACCAAAATCCGGGCTGCATAGTACTGGCTTACTACACAGCCTCCGCTTCAAGGCGAGAAATGCCCTCTGGTACGACTCCGTCCACTGAACCGTATTTGGGGCAGCCTTCCGGGTGAGGTCTGTCAAGGGAGCAGCGAGCATAGCGAAACTCGGGATGAACTTTCTATAATAGCCCGCTAGTCCCAAGAAAGAGCGCACCTGGGTTTTGGTTGTAGGAACCGGCCAGTCAGCCAAGGCTTTCACCTTAGCAACTAGCGGTCTGATCTGGCCGCCCCCTACTCGATACCCCAAATACTCCGACTCACTCTTCCCAATGGCACACTTCTTTGGGTTAGCAGTGAGCCCCGCCTCCCTCAAGGATTGCAGCATCGCCGCTACCTTACACAGATGACTCCGCCAATCCTCACTGTGGATAACCACGTCATCTATGTAAGCAGCGGCGTACTGCTGATGGGGCCGCAAGATGCGATCCATCATCCGCTGGAAAGTGGCGGGGGCTCCGTGCAACCCAAAGGGCATGGTCCTGAATTGGTACAACCCGAAGGGAGTCGAAAACGCCGTCCTCTCTCTAGATTCCGGAGTCAGGGGTATCTGCCAGTACCCCTTCGTTAAATCCAGTGTCGTCATAAAATGAGCTGTGCCTAGACGCTCCAGCAACTCATCTACTCGGGCATTGGATAAGCGTCAAATTTCGATTTCTCATTGATTCGTCTGAAATCAATGCAAAATCGAGTTGACCCGTCTGGCTTATCGACTAAAACAATTGGACTGTTCCAGTCACTTTGGGACTCTTCTATTACCCCCAGTCTCAGCATTTCCTCAATTTCCGCTTTTATTACCTGTCTTTTACGCTCAGGTATATGATACGGCCTCTGGCGAACTAGCGCCCCCGGCTCAATATCAATGTGATGATGGGCTACTTGAGTCTGCCCCGGGACGGAAGAGAACACGTCAGGAAACTTCGCCACCAGACCGCGAGCCTGACATTTCTGCGTTGGTGTCAGATTCTCAGCAATCTGTACCGATCCTTTTCTTGCCAACACAGAAAGATCAGGTCCTAGGTCTGTGATGTCATCTGCATACGCCACTAACAACGCCTCTGGTTGTAACCAAGGCTTTAAGAGATTGATATGGTAAATGTGTTTCTCTGCCCGTCGCTCCGGTTGGCAGATCTCATAGTCCACCTTCCCAACCTGGCGTGTAACCTCAAAGGGTCCTTGCCACTTAGCCAAGAGTTTCGACTCAGAACTGGGTAATAAGAGAAGTACCTTATCCCCCGGCTGAAATGTGCGCAACCGGGCTCCTCGGTTATATTGTGTCTCCTGTCTGTGCTGCACCTGCTGCAAATTGTCATGCGCCCATTTCCCCACAGACTCAAGACGTTTGCGCAGGTCCAACACATACCGGACGGTATTGGTCGAATTGTCCTGCTGCTCCTCCCACATCTCTCTCACCACGTCGAGCATGCCCCGGGATCTCTGCCCATACAGCAGCTCGAATGGTGAAAACCCCGTAGAAGCCTGGGGAACCTCTCTGATCGCAAAGAGAAGGGGAGGAATCAGCTGGTCCCAGTAACGCACATCACTACGAATAAATCTGCGCAACATGTTCTTAAGGGTCTTATTAAAGCGTTCCACCAAACCGTCGGTCTGAGGATGAAACACCGAGGTCCTAATGGTCTTAATTCCCAAAAGCTTACATGTTCCGCGGATTAGCCGGGACATAAAATTGGTGCCTTGATCGGTTAGTATCTCTTTGGGAATCCCCACCCGGGAGAAAACCTTCACAAGCTCGTTGGCAACAGACTTAGCGGACATAGATCGGAGGGGAATTGCCTCTGGATAACGCGTAGCGTAATCTAGAATGACAAGTAGGTGGGTGTATCCTGCCGCACTCCTTTCTAGTGGCCCAACTATGTCCATCCCAATATGCTCAAACAGAGCTTCCACTAGGGGCAAAGGCACCAGAGGGGCTCGTGGAACGGCTCTAGGGCTGGCCTTCTGACATTCCCCACAACGCTCACAAAACCGCTTAACATCGCCATCCAGCCCCAGCCAGAAGAACCGTGACACAAGCCTTGCTTTAGTTTTATCCCTTCCCAAATGACCAGACAGGGGAATAGCGTGAGCCAGCTGCAACAAATCCTCCTTAAAGGGCTGAGGAATGAGCAACTGATGACGCACTTTACCGGTCTGGGGTAATTTATCAACACGGTACAGTAGGTCTCGATCAATTTCAAAGTGGGCGTACGTGACGGCGTGTCTGGGCTCGACCACCCGACCATTAACCACCGCTGCTTGGTCAAAGAGCCTGCCCAGCACGTCGTCACGCCCTTGCTCGAGTCGGAAGTCACGGGAGCGAGCTAAGAAATCAGCTCCCATGGCTTCCAACTCGGGGTCAGGTCGGTCCCGAGCAGAGGCAGCCGAGCCAGACCCCTGCGCTGGCTCCGCAACCTCCCCCCCCAGACTCTTCACCAACCGCCCCCACCTGAAACTTCTCCGACTCCCTCCATTGCCAGCCCTCATTCTTAGCGATCCGATGTTCCCGTTTAGTTTTACGGGGTTTAAATCTATAACCATTCTGGATCGCGAAATGGAAAAATCTCTCCAATTACTTCCTCTTTCTTAGCCAATAAAGAAGACGGGGCTGTCAGAGCAGCCAACCAATCTTTAAACTGCTCACAGTCCCGTCCCAGAACTACTGGTACCGGCAATCGAGGACATAATCCTACCTGCACCTGCGTCACCTGCTGGCCAATAGTCATACACACATTTATCTTGGGATAGGAGCGGACATCCCCATGAATACATTTAATATGCACCCGTCCCAATATACGTTTATGCCCCGGTGAGATTAGGCTCTCCTGTACTAGAGACTGACTACACCCTGAGTCCAGGAGAGCCTGGGATTTTGTACCATCCACTGTCACAGGAATAACAAAACCCGTGTGCTGAAGTGACTGAGGTAATTGAACACGCCTACCTGGTCGGCTGAGGTCACACTCCATAACGGAGCAGTCCCCGGAGAGGTGGCCCACCTCCCTGCACGTCCAACACCTCGGTGGGCTGGTTTCTCTCCCCAAAGTTTTGAAAAGAGGGGGAAACACTGGAGCCATAAAAGGGGCTCGCCGATAAGGCGTCCGCGCGAGACCCCGATCCGACACTGCAGCAAGCCCGTGGGTATCCCCACCCTGCCCCAGTACCCAGGCTGGGAGCTCCCGCCAACACCCCCCCGACCAAATCCTGGACTACCCCTTCCCTCCAGTCCCTTCGCCCTTTCAGTTGAGGGGACGATCCAGTAGCCGCACTCCTCCCGGGCAGTTTCGCGGGCGTTGGTTCCGCTGCCTGGTACCGCTCGGCAAGTTCGACCACCCGGTCCAGCGTGTCCTTCAGACTGTGGGCAATGGCTCGTGGGTGCTCCCCTACCGCAAACTGCTCCTCTTGGAATTTCTTCCGATACCCCTCCGGTGTGGCCCCCACGCGATTAAGGATGACGGTTTTCAACGTGGGGTAATCCATCATCCGATCCGGGGACAGATTTCTCGCTGCTGCTTGCGCCTCCCCCGTGAGCTGAGGAAGCAGATAACTAGCCCACTGGGCTGGATCCCACCCGGCCGAGGTCGCCATGGCCTCAAACACCTCTAAATAGGCGTCAGGTCGATCCTCGGCCATCATCTTTGTGGGGCGTTGTAACTGGGAGTCTGGAGCTGCGGGTCTAGCCACCCCCTGCACTGCTGTGGTGAGCGTCTGGCGCAGGAGGTCCATCATCGCAGCAAACTGTGTGGTATCCATGGCTCGGCTGCTTCTTCTATAGCTGCACTGCTTGGGGCAGTGCCAGTGCATCCCACTGCTGACACCACGTGTAGAAGGGGTGTGGGTAATTCACTGACTAGGAGACAGACAGGTGTACTTGAAAACACCACACAGGTGCCCAGTTTTATTTTGAAACAGTTCTTGCTTTTTCCGGCAGAGGGCACTGTTGACCGTGGGCTGCCTATCAACGATGATAGACAGCACCACGGAAATACCACAGCTGGTACGTGAACAGCAAGTGCACTCGCAGGTGCTCAAAGAAATAATAATGAAAACAGAAGGCGAAAAGAACAAGGGAAAATAAAACAGTAACAAAACTACAAATAAAAGGTGCTGCACTCGGCAGCGTTATCCCGGTCACCGCTACCCGCACGACCCGGATCACTGTCCTACTCTATCGGCTATCTAGCCTGCTCTTTCACAATACGTTGGGGTCTGCCCAAGGATTCCCCGCTCTCTCTCTCTGTGAATCTTTATTTCTCTCCCAGCTGATTCACGGTCCCGAATCAAAGCTTCCGCACTCTTAGCGCGTCTAAGTGGGCAGACCTGAGGAAACAACAGAGCGTTATTTTATAGGACCAACAATCACCCAAGACCCGCCTCTCAGCCATTCAGAGAGGGGGAAAGTCCACACACCCACTTTCCCACCTCCCCGTGTCACTGCCATGACTCACAGGCGGTTGTTGGGCGACTGCCGCCCTCTTCCTGCAGCCCGTGAACACGCCAGCAGAGTCAGCACAGATCTCTTCCTGTTACACTGACCATCGTCCATTAGTTGGTTTACGGAAGCTACCAATTGAGCATGACCTGTCGGGAAGACTAGCACGATGGGCTCTGGAGCTAGATGTATATAACTGGGTCATCAAGCACCAAACAGGAAAAAGTCATACCAACTCAGATTCTCTCTTTAGTCGTCCAAGAGGTGTCAATTAAGCACCTACAAAGATAGACATGATGGCACATGCAATTACAACTCTGCTGACTAGAGAAGCAAGTTCAACAGACACGAGAAAGTGCTGCTTGTTCAAAACTTAGTTAACCTGTCAGACACTGGCTGTTGATCTGCTGGGCCATCAAAAGGAAGATGTAATACTCTCCCAGGTTCAAGAATGGTTAACCCAAGGAAGAAGACCGCCTCTCTGGACTGTCTGAAAATGTGCACCACAGCTCAAAGTGTTATGGAAACAGTTTCCTAGCTTTGTCTACAGTCTGAGGTCTTATGCAGGCGCAATTGCAACAGACCCGGCCCAGGTTTCATCTACCAAATCCTTGTTGCTGAACTGTTAGTACCTCAGGTCCTGCAATATCTACATGGACACCAAACAGTTGTCCATTTAGGTAATAAAAAGACACTAGCTCGAGCACAGGACAATTTTTACTGGCTATTTATGGCAAGAGATATTGAACATTATTGTCAGCAATGTGTAGCATGCCAATCCAGAGCCATGCCAGTACCAAACAATCGAGCTCCGCTTCAAGCTGTTCAAGCCTGCAGCCCTTTTCAAAAAGTAGCTGCTGACATCACTGAGCTGCCAAACTCAGACTGATAACCAGTACATCCTAGTCATTCAAGACTACTTCACTAAGTATGTAAATCTGTACCCAATGACAGACCAGCATGCAGTCATGGTGGCAAAGTGCATCTTTGATCAATATGAAATAGAGACCACAATGCCTTCATACTGATCAAGGACGATAGTTTGAAGCTAACCTGATTAGAGATCTGTGTTCCCTCCTGGGCATCAATAAGATGAGAACTTCACCTTATCACCCTCAAGGTGATGGATTAATTGAGAGTTTTAATCGCACCTTAAAAGACCAACCAGCTAAGTGTTTGTATCACAAGCAGGAGTCATGGGACAGCCACCTGAACCAAATATAATTGGCCTACAACACTAGTGTGCATCCAGCACTGGCTACATACCTTTCTTTCTGGTATACGGATGCAAAGCCATTTACCTGTGCATTTGTTATTCTCCTGCCCAGAAGCTCCATCTACAGCTTCGCCTGGGACACCTGCAGAGTATGTGACCTCTGTTTGCCACAAATTACAAACAGCATACCAGACATCACAGGAACACCGTAAACGAGCTCATCTGCAACAGAAAGCATAGTACAACAAGAAAATCAAATACTTATCTGGCTGAGTGACCCACCAACTCGAGAAGTAAATTGGCACCACTTGGAAAGGACCTTTTGTTGTTGTACAGCCGCTACAAACGCAGGATCAAGAGGGTGTCCGTACCGCATCAGAGACAGATGCTTTCCTGATGGACCAACTCAAGTTGTGCACCATAAAAAAGGCCTATGTGACTCCTACCTTTCCATGTCACGATGTAGCCAGCCCAGCGACGAATGCACCCCACAGTATTTGGTGCCTGTTCAGCCGCAGGGACCTGCCTGCAGCTACCAACCATTGTCCCCATACCTCAATTCTCCCTATTTTTGTTTTACAGGCAAGAGAAGACAGAGTACTATTCCACTCACCAACAAGTTGCTGTACCACCTGTACTACTTGTTACACTGCCTGTGGCCACTGATTCTGCTCAGAACCCGGGTGGTGATGTTTTGCCTTCATCCACTACAGAGTCATCTCATGTAGATGGTTCAAACACTGAGATAACTCCTTGTTCTATGGACACTGACTCAGCCCGTTCCTCCCAGACTATGAGGCAGACCTGTTCATTTGCCTGCTCGTTTCAAGGACTTTGTTCTTAAGTAATGCAATGTTAAAGTTCTGTTAATAGCTGCATATCTCCTTGTTATTTTTCAAATAGTACTGAAACGTGGACATTTCTTACCCACAGTGTGACTAATGTGAGCTGTTATATTGAAGCTAGCAGTAATTATAATATTTTGTTAGTGTACATATATTATTTTGTACCTTAACAGCTCCCATAGCTGGTGAGAGAAGAGAGAATGCTGAGAAAAAAGGAGGAGGAGTTGCAGGTTGCGTGGGAGACGTGGTAGGTGCAGATTGATCTGCTGACCAATTACTTTGTGTGTTTCTACTATTCCTAAGCCTGTATATTAGAGTAATTGTTCACTAAAAACTGCCCAAGAATGTAAGCAAGAGCAAGCGCCTGGCCATGTTATATATATAAATTAATATTAAAAAGTAAAAGGACCCAGCGGCGGTTAATGGTTATTTTTTTCTGTTTTCACTGGAAAAACCATAATCTGCAGATCCAAGCAGAACGAAATGGCCCACATCAGGCGATATAACCAAAGGGACCACGCATCCAAATATTCGTGCATGTACAGAAATTGGGGTTCACTATTAAAATGTCTACTCAACCCTAGCTACTGTGCACTGATAATATATATATATATATGTAAATATAATATATATATATATATATATTATATTGCATATTGATATGTGTGTCACGGCATTTTTATAAACGGATTTGCTAAAAGATTTTATTTTTGCACATTTTTCACATTGAATTTGGCCAGATTGTTCTGTGGGTTGTAGTAGTGTATAGAGAGAGTCTGGGAGAAAACATGTCACCAAAGTGTGGTGCTTCTTTTATTTGTTTGATGTGCAAGGTAATCAAAAATGAAATCTTCAGTTATGAAAAAGTTATTACCCCCCTAGTTACTCAACCCAATTAAAGGGATAATTAGGGTCAGCTGTTTGAATACTTTGGTTAACAATCAGGCCTGATTTGGGCCAGCTCTGCCCAATATAAATCTGACTAACTTTGGTCTTACCATCAGAGTGATGTTGTCAGCATACAGGTTCTAGAGGCACATATGTCACGATCAAAAGAATTTCCTGAAGACCTCCAGAAAAAAGTTGTTGATGCCTATAAGTCTGGAAAGGGTCACAAAGCCATTTCTAAAGATCTGGGGCTCCATAAAACCACAGTCAGAGCCATATTGTTCAAATGGAGAAAGTTTGGGACAGTAGTGAATCTTCCCAGGAGTGACCGTCCTGCCAGAATCTCTCCAAGAGCATAGCGTTAAATCATCCAGGAAGTCACAAAGAACCTTAGAACAACATCTAGGGATCTGCAGGCCTCTCTCGCCTCAGCTAAGGTCAGTGTTCATGACTCCACAATCAGAAAGACACTAGGCAAAAATGGGATTCATGGCAGAGTAGCAAGGCGGAAATCACTGCACACTAAGAAGAACATGAATGCTCGTCTCAAGTTTGCCAAAAAGGATGATCCTCAGGAGTTATGGAACAATGTTCTATGGACAGATGCAGGGTTTGACATTAACCATGGCCCGGTGGCCTGGGGTCGGTAGAGAGCACAGTTTGGCCTGTAGTTATGAAGCACCACAGGCCCGACTGGGCCGGTTACATTTAACTAGTATAATATATATATATAGTGTATATGGCTTCCATTTCATGAATCCAGGAAAAAGGGCCAGTGTGTCGAAAAGCTGAAAATTAATTTACAAACCATTTTTTAAAAACATAACTACGAAGTAATCCTAACTTTCCTGCCGTGTGTCATATTTGTTGTAGTCAAAAACTGAGATTGTGTCCCAAAGTGCTGTGTTGGTAATCGCACCCGTGGCACATCTTTTACAAATTGGGTTTTCTACAAGAATGTAATTATGAAAAAAAATGAAGACGAACATTTAGACTGGAGGCTTCATTATGACAGAAATGTTTTGCCTTGTTTGCATCAGTTTCCCAGACTTGCAGATAAAACAGCAGCTTTCTTTGTTGTGAATTCAACATTTTGTTTCCATCATATCATAAGAATATAAGAACATAAGAAAGTTTACAAACGAGAGGAGGCCATTCGGCCCATCTTGCTCGTTTGGTTGTTATTAGCTTATTGATCCCAAAATCTCATCAAGCAGCTTCTTGAAGGATCCCAGGGTGTCAGCTTCAACAACATTACTGGGGAGTTGATTCCAGACCCTCACAATTCTCTGTGTAAAAAAGTGTCTCCTATTTTCTGTTCTGAATGCCCCTTTTTCTAAACTCCATTTGTGACCCCTGGTCCTTGTTTCTTTTTTCAGGCTGAAAAAGTCCCTTGGGTCGACACTGTCAATACCTTTTAGAATTTTGAATGCTTGAATTAGGTCGCCACGTAGTCTTCTTTGTTCAAGACTGAACAGATTCAATTCTTTTAGCCTGTCTGCATATGACATGCCTTTTAAGCCCGGAATAATTCTGGTCGCTCTTCTTTGCACTCTTTCTAGAGCAGCAATATCTTTTTTATAGCGAGGTGACCAGAACTGCACACAATATTCAAGATGAGGTCTTACAAGTGCATTGTACAGTTTTAACATTACTTCCCTTGATTTAAATTCAACACTTTTCACAATGTATCCGAGCATCTTGTTAGCCTTTTTTATAGCTTCCCCACATTGCCTAGATGAAGACATTTCTGAGTCAACAAAAACTCCTAGGTCTTTTTCATAGATTCCTTCTCCAATTTCAATATCTCCCATATGATATTTATAATGTACATTTTTATTTCCTGCGTGCAGTACCTTACACTTTTCTCTATTAAATGTCATTTGCCATGTGTCTGCCCAGTTCTGAATCTTGTCTAGATCATTTTGAATGACCTTTGCTGCTGCAACAGTGTTTGCCACTCCTCCTACTTTTGTGTCGTCTGCAAATTTAACAAGTTTGCTTACTATACCAGAATCTAAATCATTAATGTAGATTAGGAATAGCAGAGGACCTAATACTGATCCCTGTGGTACACCGCTGGTTACCACACTCCATTCTGAGGTTTTTCCTCTAATCAGTACTTTCTGTTTTCTACATGTTAACCACTCCCTAATCCATGTACATGCGTTTCCTTGAATCCCAACTGCGTTCAGTTTGAGAATTAATCTTTTGTGCGGGACTTTGTCAAAAGCTTTCTGGAAATCTAAATAAACCATGTCATATGCTTTGCAATTATCCATTATCGATGTTGCATCCTCAAAAAAATCAAGCAAGTTAGTTAGACACGATCTCCCTTTCCTAAAACCATGTTGACTGTCTCCCAGTACCCTGTTACCATAAAGGTAATTTTCCATTTTGGATCTTATTATAGTTTCCATAAGTTTGCATATAATAGAAGTCAGGCTTACTGGTCTGTAGTTACCTGGTTCAGTTTTGTTTCCCTTTTTGTGGATCGGTATTACGTTTGCAATTTTCCAGTCTGTCGGTACCACCCCTGTGTCAAGAGACTGCTGCATGATCTTGGTTAGCGGTTTGTAAATTACTTCTTTCATTTCTTTGAGTACTACTGGGAGGATCTCATCCGGCCCAGGGGATTTGTTTATTTTAAGAGCTCCTAGTCCCTTTAACACTTCTGCCTCAGTTATGCTAAAGTTATTTAAAACTGGATAGGAACTGGATGACATGTGGGGCATGTTGTCAGTATCTTCCTTTGTAAAAACTTGTGAAAAGTAATCATTTAACATATTTGCTATTTTTTTTTTCTTCCTCTACGATTTTGCCATTTGTATCTCTTAAACATTTAATCTCCTCTTTGAATGTTCTCTTGCTGTTGTAATATTGGAAAAACATTTTGGAATTGGTTTTAGCTCCCTTAGCAATGTTCATTTCTATTTCTCTCTTGGCCTTTCTAACTTCCTTTTTGACTTGCGTTTGCAGTTCTTTGTACTCTTTCTGCGTACTTTCTTTTTGGTCCTTTTTTAATGCTCTGTAAAGTGCCTTTTTTCGCTGAATATTTTTTTTTAATTGATCTATTAAACCATTTTGGCAATTTAGTTTTACATTTAGATTTGTCTACTTTAGGGATATAATTGTTTTGCGCCTCTAGTACTACATTTTTGAAGAACAACCATCCTTCTTGTTGTTCTTGTTTTGATGCGGTCTCCCTTCTGTTTTTTTGTTGATTTCTCCCCCCTTCCTTTCTAGTTTAAATGCTTCCGAACCTGCTCGAGGATCTTTTCTCCGAGTAGACTAGTTCCCTTGTTATTTAAATGCAGTCCATCCCGTCTATACAGATGGTCCTCGTTGTAGAATGTGGTCCAATGATCAAGATAGGAGAAGCCTTCCCGTGTGCACCACGTCTTCAGCCATTCGTTTTGATTAATTATTTCCAGCTGTCCATATGGTCCTTTGCAAGGTGCGGGTAGTATACCAGAAAATACCACAGTTTTGGTTTTCTCTTTTAATTTCCTTCCTAGCTCTCTGAATTTGTTTTGCAGGGATTTTGGTCTGTCTCTTCCAATGTTGTTTGTACCGATGTGGACGACTACTACCGGGTCGTCTCCTGTTCGTTCTAGGAGCCTGTCCACGTTCTCAGTGATGTGCTTGACCGAGGCTCCCGGAAGGCAGCACACTGTTGTAGTAAGGGGGTCCAAACTGCGAACTGAACTTGCTGTGTTTCTCAATATGGAGTCCCCAACAATCATGACCTCCCTTCTTTTTGCTGTCTGGTCACCACTGTCAATAGGGTCCTGGATGTTGTTCCTTTCATTCTCTTGTTGTTGGTTCTGCTCATCAAAATTCTGAAGTGACTCAAATCTGTTGGTTGTTTTGATTTCTGGTGGTGGTGTTTGACGAAGTTTCTTTTTTTCCCTGCTTCTGCCTACCTGAACCCAGCTGTTCTGACCTTCTATCTCCCTGGTGGCTTTCAGTCTGTTAGGGGTGATGCAGACTTCCATGAATTGTGGGTGTGCCAGTTCCTCAAGATCCTGTTGCTGTCTCACTTCTTCCAGCTCCATTTCTAGCATACTTACTAGTTTATGCAAATCCTGGATCGCGCGGCACTTTACGCACACTTGGTTTAGCTCCGCTGGGTTTTCTCGGATTTCCCACATCAAGCAGGTGTCACAGATTACTGGCTTGAAGACCATGTTGAGGTTTTTTTTTTTGAAGTTTAGTTTCTTCTGCAGCTGTCAACCTGCTTTCAAACTGCTTCGAAACTGCTCTGTACTTTTCCACGCCTGTACTTCTCCCACTCGTTGTCGCTTCCACAGTCTCGATGGATATCCGAATTGTCTAACTTTTTGATTTGGGATCCGATGTGTTCAGGTCAAAAATGCCATTCAGAATCTTTCCAGGACTCGTTGTTATCACTCAGCAAGATTGGTACTGACTTTGAGAAGGATTGTTATTATTTTGTATTATGAATATTGTTTTAATAATGTTTATTATTAGGATTAGGAATGGGAATTTCGAATAGTTTCCTATGTGAATACACAGGGTACAACCTTTTGTGTGTTTGATTACCCAAACTCTGGTCCCTTATGCTACCAAAAGTAAAAGGCTAATGCGTGTGCACAAGCAGTCAGCATAACAGTGTAAGCCAATAAGGTTTAGCTGGGTTCACAAAGTGTTCAAACAATGTCCAAGACAAGATTTCTTTGCTCTGTACCCTATTTCCTTCAGCACAATTTTAATTTACCGAATTAAAATATACAGAACTTAATGAGCAGAAAAGTCACAGCGCGTATGTCTTCCAATTAAAGCAACCATAGCATAATATTGGGCAAACCACCAAATAATAATTTTTGCTGCAGTGTATTTAGAATAAAATAACATCTATCATATATCAACCTAAATATTCTACATCTGTTTAATTATAACAAATAATATTTATAATATAATCTTAGTGTAAATATTGTAACCTGGCCAAAATAGAAAATACATTCCAATATTACAATAGTTTAACATTACTAATTACAACTAGCCACCAAGTACTGACATCAGAGGAATCGAAGTCAAGTTACTTTGTTTGTTCAATAACCTGTATATAATTCAAAACAAGGATACCTGGTTGTACTTTTAATGTTCAGTGCAAACGTTGCCGTTACTCCATCCATTCACAGAAAGTCAACAGTAGATGTTTTACATTGAACTACAGTCCAGAGTTAAAAAATAATTCCTTTCCAACTCCAAGTATCTTGTTGTTTCTTATAGTCACTGCATTGTTGTGCTTAACATTTAGTATATCTTTATATTCATCATAACATTAAATTACCTTTCCAATTTCAATGTTACCCAAGTTTGGATTACCGTGCTTCTTTTAGCACTTGCTATATACATGTTAAATGGTTGAAGTAACATATATTGAAAGGCTTCATTTAGCCACTTTCTTTTGAGATGTGGGCTCTCTTTAGTTTCCATACACAGTGAGAAAAATACTGAAAATAAAAACCATCATGAAAAAATATATAAATATATTGGGCCAGATCAAATTGCACCCGGGCCAATAAAAACACTAGCTTAGTGACCCGAGGGTCCAGTAGTTAAAAATCTAAACATAGAGCCCTGAGATGAGTCAAAAGTGGAAATTTTTGGCCAACATGGTCCCCGTTATGTATGTGAAAACCAAACACTGCATTCCACAGGAAGAACCTCATACCAACAGTCAAGCATGGTGGTGGTAGTGTCATGATTTGGGGATGCTTTGCTGCATCAGGACCTGGATGACTTGCCAACATTGAAGGAACCATGAATTCTGCTCTGTATCAGAGAATTCTATAGGAGAATGTCAGGCCATCTGTCCGTGAGCTGAAGCTGAAGCGCAGCTGGGTCATTGTCACAAAGACGGCTGTAGTGGGTGACGTCAGATCAAAATCATGAACCAACACAAAATAAACAGAGAGGTGGAGTTTTGGTGAAGCTGAGCGCTTGCACTCGGCATTTAATAATTAAACAGATCAGAAAATAAAAGGTTGCAAGACGAACAAAATACAGGACACAGCACTTTAGCCAAAATAAATATACAAACAAAACGTACTAACACTAAACAGACAAACACTGTGAGTTAAATTAATTTAATTGACTTTACGTTTTTACTTTCCTCCTCTCCAAACCTGTTCTCCACTCATTGAACACACAACCCCAAGTGAGTGAAAACATGCTGCTTTTATGCAGCTGTACCAAGACTCAATTGCTAATCAATCATTCAATTGGAGTCTCGGTACAACTCCATGAAAATTTCCCTGTGCTCACATATTACATTTTACCTGCATGTGAAGTGCTGTGCAATCCTCATGCTTAAATACAAATATACATTTTAAATCACTGGTGTTCATAACCTATATTATCCCATGTACCAACTACAATACACTAACATTAACACACTACACGCAACATACAACACAAATAAATAGCCCAGGGGCTGGGCACTTTGCCACAGTCCTGCAGCAAGACACACAAGCAAGTCTACATCAGAATGGTTGAAGAACAAGAAATCTAAAGTTTTGGAATGGCCTAGTCAAAGTCCAGACCTAAACCCCATTGAGATGTTGTGGCAGGACCTGAAACAAGCAGTTTATGCTCAAAAACCCACAAATGTCACTGAGTTAAAGCAGTTCTGCATGAAGGAGTAGGCCAAAATTCCTCCACGGTGCTCTGAGAGACTGATCAATAACTACAGGAAGTATTTGGTTGTAGTTATTGCTGCTAAAGGTGGAGTAACCAGTTATTCAGTCTAAGGGGGCGATTACTTTTTCACACGGGGGCATTGGGTGTTGCATAACTTCCTTTAATAAATGAAATAAGTATCAAAATATTGTGTTATTTGTTCACTCAGAGTCCCTTTTATCTAATATTAGATTTTGTCTGAAGATCTAGTAACATTCAGTGTCAGAAATATGCAAAAATGCAGGAAATCAGACAGGGGGCAAATACATTTTCAAGGTAGTATGTGTATATATATATATATATATATATATATATATATATATATATATATATATATATATATATATATACATATTCATATTACAACAACATTACAAATTGCATTCAATTATAAATAAGTTTTCTTTGCTTGTCCTCAGGTATGACCATTTATTAAGCTTAATGGTTGATGACTATAAACTGCTTGCTTTCAAAAATGTCTTGGAGGAATTAACCATGTGGTTTGACATACATCCTAGTTTCAGAATAATACTTTCAATAACATTCTTTAATAGCAGGCACACATATCCATTCTTAAACAGATGAGGTTTTAAAACCAGACAAGGTAGTGGTGTTTTTGCAATCTACTCCACAAGTCAGCAATCATTTATGGGGATTACAGCAACCCAGACTTATTCTTAGCATTGGGTAATGTGATCAACAGAGCACTGCCAGACCTATAATACAGTGAAACCTAATTTTAGGGTCAGCAGCAAAGGGACCAAAAAATGTGGTCTTAAAGAGGAAGCAGCCTTAAATGTGATCCTATTTGTGTTTCTACATTCCCTGTTACTATTGTATTCAATAACCCTGAGTGGTTCTGGGTTATTTTACTCCAATATTAAGTTCAAATAATTTCCCTCAATATATGTTAAAGTACCCGACAAGGTTTAAATAAAAATGATATTTTGTCCTGGTGTAGGGCTTTCGAACGACAAGCTTGTTTAAAACACTACCATAGGGGTTTGAGTGTATTTTCAAAACACTACAGTTATGGTCAAAACACTACCCCCCAAGTACTTAAAAAACACTTTCAATGTTCAAAACAATATAGGTGTTTGAAGTACATTTAAAAACACTATGCAGTATCCCCATATTCAAAAACTGGAAAGGCATGGAAATGATAATAGTTTGTAGAAGGCTTCGAAATGACACATGGAGAGTTTAGGGTTCGAAATAAAAATGAAATAAAGTTTATTTATACACAAGCCACAAAAACTGGTTGCAAAAATAAAGAGGCACTGTCTGTTTAAATATACAACATATTTACAGAGCTATAGACCCAAGCCCCAGGAGGGGAAGCTGACACATGTAGAGAAGCATATGGTTAGACAGCCTCGCTGTTTATTTGCAGTGCGCAGTATCCCTGCAGCTTACTGTGTATTGCTCCTGGTTTCTGAAGCATTCGTTACCTTGTTACTCTGCAGGAGATAAAGCAGGAGATTGTATCATGGCACAGCAAACATGTGTTGGTCTCGCTTCCCAGGTCCCAGGAACACTGTCCTGACCAGTGGAGAGGCTGCTCCTTTTGTCCACCTTGGCTTAGCCCTTACCCAGTTACCTGGGCTGGGAACCAGGTGTACCTCGTTCCCCTCGACCAGCCTACTAGCAGGCCGACTCCTATGGAACGTTAACCCCGTAGTTGCCTCCTGGTGGGAGGTGAAGCTACCCTGTCACAGATATACTTACAGAAAACAATTTACACATTTACTACACTAACGTCAAAAAGCGCTTTAAACCTCTGAAGTTTAAAATCAACCAGCAGCTGGTCAGTTTATCCATGTCCAAGTAACCAACTGACACCATGCCTACATTGTCATTCCCAGCTCTGCTATGTTACCAAACTCTGAATGCAATTTTTTTTAAAAACTAAAACTGTATAGTAACACACATGCCTCATTTATATTAATTTGTACAAATGTAATATGTTTTTACAAAAACAGCCAATTCTATGCAATGTGACACCCGTTGCTTCCGTTAAAGCAAATGAAAACTGGCAATTGGCTTGGCTTGAAAGATGGTCGCTTTTTGTATTTTAGACCTTAAAGTGGTTTCAGTGGTGAGGTGACGTGACTAAAACAAGACCTTTCAAACAGAGTAGAAAAAAAATACGTGTAAAATGGATTTCGGAATGTCATTTAAAATAAAAATTTGTTCTTGATCAAATACAACTCATTTCTAAAGGACTGATGCTGCAGCATACACCTTATAACAGTTGGGCATAGTATTGCACAGTATACTTAAATAAACTCTTCAAAAACATTTAGAAAAGGGGCATTGTACAACGAAAAAACACAACATTTTGGTTTTAGTTTATTACAGTCCTCATAACAGAACATACTAGGATCCCAACAAAACAAAACATTGCTCACAATACTTAACATGTACCTTGCAAGTTGGGCCAGTGTTTGAAAAGCGTGAAGCACACCTACATATGTATCCTGATTCTGACTTTGTTGATCCTGTTTTTTTTTATATTAATCCTGCCATTTTGGAAACTTTCGCACAAATTCTGACAAGGTGGTAAATTGGTGCAGGGCAAAACGTGTTGTGATAATTATTTTTAATATTTAGCAAATATGCAATATATGGCTGAGACTGACATGGATTTTTGTCTTCAAATGTATGTGCAGCAATGTTCATTCAAAAATTCAGATACTTTCTTGCTGCACTGAGAACCAATTTAATTTCCAATCAATACTCTGCAAACATAGTAAACCAAATATATTTTTTTGAATGTATAGCTAGAAAAATGTTTTAGCTCGTTTGCCAGATATCCATGATGTAATTAAGAAATAGAGATGGTTTAACATTGATAATTACAACTTTAAAGGAAGTAGAGAGGACAGAAATAAATGTCAAAAAACTTTTTATATAACTTACTAATGTAGGTTATTATGAAAAAAGTGCAAAGGTTCATTCGTTTCATTTTATACAAAACTGCACGCATGTATCTAAATAAACAGATTACCGCAGGCTTGTTTATAAACAGAAAAACAAACATGGTAATGCAAACCCTTACAGGCTACTTTCTCTAACTGTTTAAATCTCAATCGATTAGTATTTGCTTCTCACAATAATATCTATATATACATGTAGCAAAGTGGCTGGTGGCGGGGAACAGGTGTAGCGGTGATGCGATGCAGGATTGACAGGCAGACAACGATATCCAGTGGAAAAGTGCTTTTATGTGTAATCCAGGTCTGGTGACCGTTAAATAATAAATCCCCGGCTATACACAACAATGTGTAAAGCGCGGGGATAACAACAACTGGGCACAGTCCGGACAAAAACCAAACACACGGTCACCAGTCCTGGGTGAGTGCAGTCGTGCTGGTGCTGAGTGAAAACAACGGTGCTCCGGACAGTGCTGACCCTACTCGACAGCTCCGGAGGTGTGCTTTAACTGTCTACAAGTGAAGAACAGACAATTAACAGGACAAACACAATAACACACAACACAAATTATATTCTACACACTGAGAGCTCCTCTCTCAATCCTTCTCTCTCTCCGATCGTTTTACCCAAACGAAGAAAAAGATCAGCGTTACCCTGGCCCCTATATGTAATCCCACATGATATCTAGGTAAACGGTTGCAGCTGCCTTATTACTCCCAGTTGCCCCTCGTTTACCTTTCAAATCAATACGGTCTTACAATAGAGTTTCTCTTCTTTCCAGGCTGACCCACTTCCCTGTCCCGGAAACGAACTGTCAGGCCAGCCCTTCCAGATACTTCTCCTCTCGTTCTTTAGCGCCCTCACAAGTCGGGAGGAAGATTCATCACCAGAACTCATGTTTCCGTCACAATACAGTATATACCTGATTAATAAACTGATAAAATGAACTTGAACAAGGCCAAGCTCTTAACACTTTTTAAGTCAGTGCTATAACAAGGTAATCAATCAGCTTTGTAGTTCACTTCTGCAGTGCAACAAGAAACATATTGCTGTCACTGGGTTTTGCAGTCGAAAAAAATACACAGTTGCATTTTAGTATCATCTTTTTTGTATATAGGCTACTGTAGCTAAGTAAATTCAGAAAGTTGCTTATTGTGAAAATGTACCTGATGTTGAATAATGACTTTATGTATTTAGTACTATTTATTCATTTGATCTATTTGATGTCACTAGATGTACAGTGTTTTGCCTTAGATAACACTATGTAATACAATTTTTGTTCCTGGGTAGTAAGTGTTATTTCCTAATTGCTTATGCCTCAAAAGTATAGAAAATGGCTATTGTTCCCCACAAACTTTGCTTTTGTGACCAGGACAGTGATATTTCATATTTACAGTATAATCGTAAATCTTGAAAAACTACTCACTTCTAAATCTTTTGTAGTCATCTTTGTATTACTTTAGTATAAATATATGTTAATTTGGATTCATATGTTTTTTTCTGACTTTATGTGAATGAAAAGACACACATTTACCCGTTTTCCCATTGGAAATAGTGATATTTTTAAATATCACTGTCCTGGTCACAAAAGCAAAGTTTGTGGGGAATAATAGCCATTTTCCATACTTTTGAGGCATAAGCAATTAGGAAATAACACTTACTACCCAGGAACAAAAAAAAATAAATAAATAAATGTTACACAGTGTAATTTATGTTTTATGATTTATGTTATATTTAACTGCATAAAGCCAGGAAAGAAATGCAAAAGCTGTTTAAATCTAGTGTAAATGTTGTCAGAATCATAACAATGAAAAAAAAATAAAGAATCTTTGCCACAATTTGAAATTATGAAAACCTCTTTTACATGATTGTTAATGTATAATTAAATTACTTTTAGCAAACAATTTGAAATGCTAAACAGAAATCTCAAGGCCTTTTCTAAGTTACGGTTAAAATGTGTAATACTAATGAACTCATTGTTGAAATTATTTGCATATTGAAATTGTTCTTATTGTGGTTTCGTTAGCGAATCAGTATTACTGAAACACAGAATACTTTCCTGCCCTTGCTTTTCTTTCTAGTTAAGAGATTTCAGCAGAGGTAAAGATTGAATCTATAGAGAACAGGATAGTAGAGATTCATGTGACTACAGTACAGAATTCACAGTATATGTTGGTGGAAGATGATTGGAGTAACTAATTAAGAGCAAGGCTTGTTACTCAGCTTCTTACAACCATAGAATATTGTACCTTACCATGGTTAACATTTTTTTGTACAATTCTTTTGATGATTTACTGTACATTCATGTGCTGTCTTTACTACACCATGCTTCTGCAATGGGGGACCAGAGGAACTGTTTAAAAGGATCGTCTTTCTAACAGCACCAAAAACACTTTCCTGTGAGCCAGAAAGATAGATAGATATAGATATATTATCATTTCAGTTACAATGAAGGTTTCACTGGACTTAAACTACATTACAAATTATTTGTTATCTGTCTCTGAGTTATTTACTGAAACAAAGTGATATTCTTTCTTGTCTCGAGATTCAGGTACATCACTCTCAGCTTGCTTTGTGTGTAGTTTAAGATAAATAAACTTTAACTGTCATTTTGTTTGACGCAATTTATGGCATTACAGAAACTGCTGGTTGTTGTTTTCCAGATCCACAGCAAAACACTGACAGGAAGTGTCTGGTTTCATCAGATTGGAAAAGCAGTCCATATAGTGTGGTACAGTAGATAAAAAAATAAAATAAAAAAGCAAACTATCTCTAAAGAGTGCAAAAAAACAGTACACATTTGTGTTTTAAATGGTATTATCTGTTTGCAGTGGTATGTTATATTGGTTGGATGGGAACAACCCACGATAAATTCACATATGAACCCACTCATAATGATAAGAGATTTTCTGAGAAATGGAAGCTACTTACAGCCAAAATGAAGCAGGGAGTTTAGCTTAAAGGAAAAAGGGGAGGTGGTGAGAGAAATTAAACAAGATGACAAAAGGAGGGTCAGGTAAAAAATATGTAGCATATCTGATAGTATAGTTTCTTTCCAGAAATAATACATTATTTTTCAATATATGCATTATTTTATACAGGCTATTAAAATTAAGTGTGCCCCTGAGAATACTGGTGCATTTGAGGAGTCTTCTGCCTGCTGTTTGATGATGACAGGGCTCCCTGATACTACCATGCTGGAACAGAGGGTGTCATAGTAACATGAATTGCTGCATTGCCTTTGGACTCCTATAGATTGAGGAGGATCTGAGCATAATTCACCTCAGCTTGCTTCTCAAGCTGGGCCAGTGGCTCCAGAGTTCAGTAGCTTGGTGTCATCTGTTGCTTAGGTTCAACGGTTGAAAAAAAAGTGTTGGTTGGTCAGTGGGAGGTTACTTAAACATGTCAACAGCAACAGAAGGGCTGCTGCAATAGTACTGTATGGTAGAATAGTATCACAGTGGTAATAATTTCATATTGTATATCAACCGTTACAAGCAATTAAAAAGCAAATATTTATAAATTGTGTTGCTTTACCATTTTTGTGAACCTTTTATACATAGTTCCTGATCATATCATAACAATGATAAATAAAAGAACAAACTCTTAGTGTCCTGGGCTTATTTATGAATGCATTTACTAAGACAAACAGGAACAGCATAGCTGTTCTACTCTCACAGGCTAGTTTGTTTTGTATGTGGTGGATGAATCTACACTCAACGGTACATAGAAAAGCATCAAAACAGGATCCACCTATTGTATGGCCTCTAAATACAGTTAACGAATTTGAGGAAGTGGTTTTAGGGTGGTCTCTGCAGAAGTTAGATGGCTTCTTAGAAATTAACTTGCAATTCTCTTATGTTAGGCAGTATTAGCTAATCTCATGGGAGGGCGGATCACCCTGGAGAGTATTAGAGTTCATTACCCGAGACAAGGAGTTTTAGTGAGAAATATAAAATTGGAATGTACAGCTGCTGAACAAACTAAACGGATGCACTGGCACAAAGTCCTCAGATTTTAACTGTACACACAGTAACAAAAATGGATTGAATACTTGGAGTAAAAAATTACAGCTGTCCTTGTCATTTAATTTAACTACAACTGTTGGCAGACGCCCATCTCAAAAATATAGTAAAATCACTAAAAAATTTTGAAAAGATTATTTTTAATGCATTTAACTGTCATTTACCTCAGTGTTTCATGAGCTACCATTCACAGACAAGTTAATGTTTTTTTCTTCTTCTGAATGAAAATGTCCAGTTCACAAAAAACACAAGCAAATACAGAATGTTACAATTTGCAGTTTAACACTAATTGTGGTGTCACACTTGACTATTTGTGATCTTAACTTCTCTAGAGTTGTCACCACCCCTGCCCCTCCCCAAAAAAAACAAACAAACAAACACGACTTAATCAAAGTTACAAATGAAAAGAAAATGAACTGCATTCATCCACTTCAAACTAGTCAGGGCTTTGTTTGGGAAAATTGTAGTTCCCACCTGCTTCCCTGGAATAGCATGTGTACTGTATTAGCAGTTGTAGACCCATCATTTTCACGTTCCACCTTTCCATGATACATTTGAACATTTACATTTAAACAAGTGAGGAAAATGTGCTGCAGGCCCTATGTTCTGTTATACTCCATTTCCTCTGCTAACCCTGGCCCTAGAAAAAGGGTGTTTCCACTTGGGTTTCGGATTCGGCCCGAATACCTTTTTATTACTTTTTGAGCAGGGTTTGGATTTGGCCAAATATTTATGATTCAGTGAACCGAATCCTATATCTGCCCAGATTTTAATATATCCCTCCAATGTTCTTATTTAAATAAAATACATAAATCTGTTATTGAACATAACTGTTGTATTTAATATCAAGAACATGTTTGATTAATTCTGTTGTAGCTCTCAACTCCCTAAATTAATGGTGGCGCACACACTAAACACGTCACTCAGCTGCTGAATGCAAACATACCCCTGTATGCAACAGCACATCACACTTTTCATGGAATAAAGTTATGCAGTAAACCTGTAATATATAGTAACGGGAACTGTTGTAGACTTTTGTGCTTTGTTGCTTTGTATGTCAAATGTGTTCTAGAGATCGCATTGAGATTAA
Source organism: Polyodon spathula (assembly GCF_017654505.1). NCBI lineage: Eukaryota > Metazoa > Chordata > Actinopteri > Acipenseriformes > Polyodontidae > Polyodon > Polyodon spathula. The sequence goes on along the minus strand of NC_054537.1, from coordinate 49,596,286 downwards.
AAAAAAAAATCAGAAATATATATTTTTTGTAACTTTTGTAACTGTCACATGTGCAAGACATTGTTGAAATTAAATTGTGTTATTGTAATGTGCCAATACAAGTGATTTATTTGGGAACTGTTGTGTTTTATTAAAATATTTTTAAAACTATTTCATAGCCTATTTGATATGTGTTACACACACAGTGCAATTTAAATCAACGTGGGTTTTATTTCGCAGGGAGATTCAGGTTACTCATCACAGTAATGTGTTCCTCATAGCTCTCAGATAGGGTTGTAAACAGGCTCCAGAAACTCAGGACATGTGGAAGCGAGTGTGAATTGCTTCAGCAGATTAGTAAATGTATTTCATTGTTTAATTGTGGTGGTGATTGTATTCAGAAAGCCTCTTCACAACGATTAATCGTATTGCTTGATTTTTTTTTTTATATATACAGTAAACAATATCTATCAAAATAGTGCAACACCATTATTATACATAACTTTGCACTCACCTGCACTCTTTCATTTAACCTTGTGACAGCAGGTAAAGTTTCTATTTGTTTAATATTTCTTGCTTCACACACCCGCCCAGTCAGAGACTCAGAAAGCCAATCAGCTGCTGTATAGGTCTGATTGATGGAAACGATCCTCGCAGGCATGTGTGTGCTTTTGGTAACAACTAAGTAAAACAAGTCAATTAATTTTGCAACAGTTCGCACAATTCACACTCACTTTACTGAAAACGTTGATCCCTGGAGACAGCATTACACTTCAGCCATCAACACCATGCAGAAGGATATCTACATCATCAGATGGAGATGCAGATAGATCACATTAATTTACTGTAAAGCTACGTCTTAGTTGGTACTTATCTTGGCGAGAGCCGAGTTCAAATCAGCATGAAGTTTTAACTTCTACTCTCATGTAATGGAAATCATGAAAATTTGGATACGTCCAGTGACTGTTGTGAATAGTGCAGCTGGCAACAAGGGAAAAGCCTAGTGACAGCATGGAGAGACAGCTGACAGGAGGAAAGAGACCCCATTGGGGCTGGAAAGGGTTAGCTACCCTGGTCGGCAGTATCCAGCTCTATGTTTTCAAAATTAACCAGGATGCTGGAGACACCAGGCCAAAGCTTCTAAGAAATTAAAGAGAAGAATACCCCTAGAGTCTGCGAGAGTAAGGGCCGAATATGACAACATTGGATAACATGGTTAACGACTTAGGAATGGAAATGTATATGAGAATGGAGGGTACTTCACAAAAGACTAGTTCAAGATCTGCAGTTAGCAAAGACATGGAATCCAGGTTTGTGTCTGCGACTGGAGCAAGGCGACAATGGTCAGGGGTTTGAAGTTTCATCAAGGGAGAATGAAATGCTTGAGGGTGAAGGGACAAGGGCCTCGCATTGATCAGTACTTCTTACGAAGTCAGTCAAGTCAGTCGAATGAAATCCAGTGACAGGAAGCAAACCACTTGCAGGATATCAGCACCCCTGTCATAGACATGAGGAGGACTTGCGTGGATCCAACTAGTGATTAACCTAATGATCCTTGCGAACCCAGTCAGATGAACCAGTAAACCTGTAATATATAGTAACGGGAACTGTTGTAGACTTTTGTGCTTTGTTGCTTTGTATGTCAAATGTGTTCTAGAGATCGCATTGAGATTAAAAAAAAAAATCAGAAATATATATTTTTTGTAACTTTTGTAACTGTCACATGTGCAAGACATTGTTGAAATTAAATTGTGTTATTGTAATGTGCCAATACAAGTGATTTATTTGGGAACTGTTGTGTTTTATTAAAATATTTTTAAAACTATTTCATAGCCTATTTGATATGTGTTACACACACAGTGCAAATTTAAATCAACGTGGGTTTTATTTCGCAGGGAGATTCAGGTTACTCATCACAGTAATGTGTTCCTCATAGCTCTCAGATAGGGTTGTAAACAGGCTCCAGAAACTCAGGACATGTGGAAGCGAGAGTGAATTGCTTCAGCAGATTAGTAAATGTATGTATTTGTTTAATTGTGGTGGCGATTCTATCCGGAGAGCCTCTTAACAACGATTAATCGTATTGCTTGATTTTTTTTTTTATATATACAGTAAACAATATCTATCAAAATAGTGCAACACCATTATTATACATAACTTTGCACTCACCTGCACTCTTTCATTTAACCTTGTGACAGCAGGTAAAGTTTCTATTTGTTTAATATTTCTTGCTTCACACAGTCCCGCCCAGTCAGAGACTCAGAAAGCCAATCAGCTGCTGTATAGGTCTGATTGATGGAAACGATCCTCGCAGGCATGTGTGTGCTTTTGGTAACAACTAAGTAAAACAAGTCAATTAATTTTGCAACAGTTCGCACAATTCACACTCACTTTACTGAAAACGTTGATCCCTGGAGACAGCATTACACTTCAGCCATCAACACCATGCAGAAGGATATCTACATCATCAGATGGAGATGCAGATAGATCACATTAATTTACTGTAAAGCTACGTCTTAGTTGGTACTTATCTTGGCGAGAGCCGAGTTCAAATCAGCATGAAGTTTTAACTTCTACTCTCATGTAATGGAAATCATGAAAATTTGGATACGTCCAGTGACTGTTGTGAATAGTGCAGCTGGCAACAAGGGAAAAGCCTAGTGACAGCATGGAGAGACAGCTGACAGGAGGAAAGAGACCCCATTGGGGCTGGAAAGGGTTAGCTACCCTGGTCGGCAGTATCCAGCTCTATGTTTTCAAAATTAACCAGGATGCTGGAGACACCAGGCCAAAGCTTCTAAGAAATTAAAGAGAAGAATACCCCTAGAGTCTGCGAGAGCGGGGGCGGAAGATGACTCAACATTGGATAACATGGTTAACGACTTAGGAATGGAAATGTATATGAGAATGGAGGGTACTTCACAAAAGACTAGTTCAAGATCTGCAGTTAGCAAAGACATGGAATCCAGGTTTGTGTCTGCGACTGGAGCAAGGCGACAATGGTCAGGGGTTTGAAGTTTCATCAAGGGAGAATGAAATGCTTGAGGGTGAAGGGACAAGGGCCTCGCATTGATCAGTACTTCTTACGAAGTCAGTCAAGTCAGTCGAATGAAATCCAGTGACAGGAAGCAAACCACTTGCAGGATATCAGCACCCCTGTCATAGACATGAGGAGGACTTGCGTGGATCCAACTAGTGATTAACCTAATGATCCTTGCGAACCCAGTCAGATGAACCAGTATAAGAGAGAAAAGAACCTCAACGGGCACAAGCCTGGTCAAATGACCAAGAGCTTGTGAGCAAACTACGAGGGACACAGTAAACACGGATTTCTGTTTTACTTTGAAAAGGTTAAGTGGAACAGTAGAAAAGAAGCTGGATAAATTTGGGGACATCATCTACGCATATGGAAGCATGTGGTTTGGAGTTAAAAAAAGGAAGGAAAAAGTACAAACTATTCCTGGAAAGTCTAGACGGCAGCAGGAGATTGAACACTTAGAGAAGGAGGCAGCTGAGAAAGCAATGGAGAAGAGCAGAACAAAGTCAGAAGGAGGGATTCAATCTGTTACAAAGGGTCATAAAAAATAAGCTTGCAACATTGCGCAGAGCTGAGTACCTACGTAAATGCTACAAAAAGAAAGAGTGTGCAAGAACTAACTTTTATAAAGATCCATTGAAATTTGTAAAGAAGATATTCACCAGTGAGAAAAATGGCACACTAAAATCATCTAAGTTTGAGCTGGAGAGATATTTGGAGGAAACACATATAGATTCAAAAAGGCAGGAGCCTATGTCAATTCTTTCAGACATCCCTCCTATCAATCCACCTGAATACCAAATGGGGAACTGTGCACCTAAGTGGAAAGAAATAGAGCAAGCTGTGAAAAAAGCAAGGGCATCATCATCTCCAGGGCCTAATGGAGTTCTGTACAGAGTGTATGAGAATGCTTCTGGAGTTTTACGAACCCTGTGGAAGTTGATAAAAGTGGCATGGGAAAACAGGTTGTACCAAGAGCATGCTGTTAAGCAGGTGGTGTCTATACCAAAAGAAAAAGATTCTACAAGCATAAGTAAGTTTTGCCCTATTTCCCTATTAAATGTAGAAGGCAAGATTTTCTTCAGCATTATTGCTCAGAGATTGTCAACCTACCTATTAAAGAACTGCTTCATTGACACTTCAGTACAAAAAGCAGGCATTCCAGGGTTCCCAGGATGCTTAGAACACATCAGCGTAATCTGGCAACAAATTCAATCAGCAAAAAAGGAGAGGAAGGAGCTCCATGTCACATTCCTGGATTTGGCTAATTCATATGGTTCAGCCACATGAACTTCTTTGGGCAGCATTTGATTTTCTCAGCGTACCGATTACAATAACAAATTTAATGTAAGCCTACTTTGGGGATTTGTAATTTAGTTTTTTCAACTTCAGAATTCAGCACTACCTGGCAATGTCTGGAAGTTGGAATAATAGCAGGATGCACCATTTCTCCACTGACTTTTACCATGGCAATGGAAGTAATTATTAGTGCATCAAAATGGGTAGTGGGAGGAGAGCGCTTGGCTTCTGGAATGCGACTATCACCAATTCGAGCATACATGGATGACATGACAACCATGACTACAACAGTAGCCTGCTCTAATCAGTTATTGGGCAAATTAACAATAGATCTGCCAGATTTTCAAACTACCTAGAAGCGCCACACTTTGACGATACATTTTTAAACTGTAAGACTTACTATCGGATACAACTGAAAAGTTGTATTCATGAACATCACACTTAACATGAGCATCGCAGAAACACAGTATTTAAACTTTTTTTATAATGAGCGCATATACAGCTTGACTATAAACAGAGAAAAAATATTTAAAAAACACACATTTCAAAAGAAACGGGTATGTACATATACCCGTGTACAGGTGTAAATGGTCTGACAGAAATATAAAGAGTTCTGCTTGTAAATCTCCCTCCTGACCTGTGAGGGTGCTAAGTAGCGAAAGGGGAAGTTGGATGGGCTGGCTTGACAGTTCATTTCCTGGGTCGGGAAGTCATCAGTTTGGAAGAAGGCGAGACTCTGTTGCAGGAACGTATTGACCCGGAAGGTAAACGAGGTAGCAGCTGCAAGCAATAGAGACAGCTGCAATCGCGGATAGTACCAAAGGTTCATGCATGATAGCATAAAGGTTCCGGAGAATCATAAATCTTTTCCTTCGCTTTGGTTACAAAACCTAACCTGGAAGGACCCGTGCAGTGCACAAAATCGTGTTTGTTTTGTTTTTCTTGTCTATAATTGTTACTTGTGTGTTTGTAGATGGCTAACACATTCCGGAGCTGTCGCTATAGGCCAGCAATAAACCCGCACAACACTTCACCACTGTAGCACATATTTATATTACACTTCACTACAAGCACTGACAGCACTCATTTTGGACCTGTGATAGTGTGTGTGTGTGTCTAATTGTGTGTGTTAGTACTGTGCTTATTATTTGTGGGACGGCAACCCTTTTCACTCCTGTGCAATACACACTTGTGTATTGCAAGCTCATTATTGTTTACTGACCGGTCATCAGACCATTAGATTATAAAACCATTAAAAACAAACTGTTTCACCCGTACTTCGTTGTCTGTTTATTTCTTTGGATTACTGCACCAGCACCGCACCTGCTATACACCTGCTTAACTAATTACCACTTTGCCACACAGGATTATGGACCGCATGCTTGGTCATGCTTGAGTAGATGGCCACCACTCTGTCATGGCCATAGGAGTTCTGGACGAGCCAGCTGGGTCGCTGCCTGATAGGGGAGGCTCAGGCAGCTTACCAAGCTATCACCAACATCAACGCAGCCAGTTACGACCTGGTCAAGCTGGTCATTCTCTGTCACCTCGAGTCATCACGATTCACCGGGTACAGTTCAGGGAGTACCAAAGATCACCGAAGACATGCCCCAGGGTTGTTGTGGAGTGGCTGCGTGACCATATTGTACACTGGCTGACCCCCGAGAAGAAAACCAACCTGCAAATGGGGGAAGCAGTGGTTGTGCAGCAATTCTGCCATGTGGTCAGCACCGATAACCAAGCGTGGATATGGTGCCACAACCTCCACACCCTGGAAGACGCTGTGAAACTCGTCGAGGATTACGAGGACTCCATGGTCTCTGCCCGGACAGGGATACTGTCAGCGCCTATGCTTCGGAGCAGCCGAGCCCCTCCTCTTTCTCCTCCACCACCACCACTAGTGTAAACACCGGGATCCAGACCTCCTAGATCTCTGGCCCCTATGGGCAGCCTTGCCTCCTCTTCATGGGGATCAAGGGGTAAAGCTTCTACCCAGCCTCATTGCCATACCAATAATGAGACATGTGTTTAACCAATGTTCCCTCCTTCTCCCAATCTGTTTTAGATGCAACCAACAGGGGCACCAGACAAGGTTATGCCCAGCAGCAATGGAGTGTGTGTGACGTGGCAGCGTGCAATTGGGCATCTGGAGTGGGCAAACGTGGAGAAAATGGTCGGGAGGGGCCTTGTATTGTTAATGTAGTTTTAGGCAAGGTGACAACCCACGCATTAGTGGACACCGGGTGTGAGCAGACCTTAATTAACAAAGCTCTCTTGGGCAGTGTATCCTGGCAGCCAAGAGGCCAGGTGGCGATCTCCTGCGTCCATAGAGATATGGTGACATATCCCACCCCAAAAGTATATTTATTGATAGTACCGATACAACGCCACCTAGTAATTGGGGTGGCAGAAAGGCTACCACATCCAATAATTCTGGATCGAGACTGGCCAAATTATAGAGAATTAGTTAAATTAATGGCAGTGTTGACCACACACATGAACGTGGTAGACAAAAAGAAAAAGGAACTAATTGGTGAAGTGTTTCCTTCTCAAGCTGAAATGTTTTCCCCCATTTTACGTCCTAGAAAAATGAATAAAGAGCGAAGGACTGCAAAATGGGAGGGAGTATCACAAAGACAAGGCAGGGGTCTAGTGGAAGAGTGGTTAAATGGTAACAAATGCCAGTCAAAAGAAGTCGGAATGCAGTGTGACCGAGAGGGCGAGGTTACTGGGCCATCCAGGGCAGATGCTACTCCGGCCCCTCTCAATGTACCGGACATGTGGTACCCAAGCACGGACATAGTATGGGGTCAACATAATGACCTGTCACAAGTGCACGGCTGGGGCGCTAGTATATCCACACTTCAATATCAAGGGGCAATTACTGTATAGGGTAAACGAGGCTGGCGCATGATATCCCTTTGTGGGGCAACACGGAGCTGACAAGACAAGGGAGCGGATATTGTCTCGATTCTATTGGGTAGGTCTTAAGAATATAAGAACTTAAGAAAGTTTACAAATGAGAGGAGGCCATTCGGCCCATCTTGCTCGTTTGGTTGTTAGTAGCTTATTGATCCCAGAATCTCATCAAGCAGCTTCTTGAAGGATCCCAGGGTGTCAGCTTCAACAACATTACTGGGGAGTTGATTCCAGACCCTCACAATTCTCTGTGTAAAAAAGTGTCTCCTATTTTCTGTTCTGAATGCCCCTTTTTCTAAACTCCATTTGTGACCCCTGGTCCTTGTTTCTTTTTTCAGGCTGAAAAAGTCCCTTGGGTCGACACTGTCAATACCTTTTAGAATTTTGAATGCTTGAATTAGGTCGCCACGTAGTCTTCTTTGTTCAAGACTGAACAGATTCAATTCTTTTAGCCTGTCTGCATATGACATGCCTTTTAAGCCCAGAATAATTCTGGTCGCTCTTCTTTGCACTCTTTCTAGAGCAGCAATATCTTTTTTATAGCAAGGTGACCAGAACTGCACACAATATTCAAGATGCTCTCTGAATTTGTTTTGCAGGGATTTTGGTCTGTTTCTTCCAATGTTGTTTGTAATTCTGATTCATACTGATGTGTCGGGATATGCAGCCACATGCCCAGACTGCCAGTGAGTAGCGCCGGGTCGAGTGCGCCCCACCACTTTGGTTCCACTGCTGATTATTTCCACTCCTTTTGAGCGCATTGCAATAGACATAGTGGGCCCTTTGCTACCTTCTAACTAGTAGTGGTAGATTATGCAACGTGATACTCAGAGGCAGTTCCATTGAGGTCCACTAGTGCCACTACGATATGAACAGGATTAGTGCAGATTATGGTTAGAGTAGGGATCCCCAAGGAGATCTTGACTGATCACACAACCAATTTAGGTTGAGAGGGCGGCAATGAGTCATGGCAGTGACACGGGGAGGTGGGAAAGTGGGTGTGTGGACTTTCCCCCTCTCTGAATGGCTGAGAGGCGAGTCTTGGGAGATTGTTAACCCTATAAAATGTTTCCTCAGGTCTGCCCACTTAGATGCGCAGAGAGTGCGGAAGCTCTGGTCCAGGACCGGGAATCAGCTGGGAGAAAAAGAAAAAGAGTTTCACAGCGAGACAGTGAGAGCGGGGAACCCTTGGGCAGAACCCGTAGTATTGTAAAAGAGCAGGCTAGTTAGCCGGCAGTGTCGGACGGTGATCCGGGCCGCACGGGTAGCGGCGACTGGGATATAGCTGTCAAGTGTAGCACCTTTTTTCCTTTGTAGTTTTGTTACTGTTTTATTTTTCCGGTTTCTTTGTGCCTTCTGTTTTGAATTATTGTTTCGAAGCACCTGCAAGGGCGTCGGTATTGTGTACCATCGCTTGGTATTCTCCTGGCTCTGTTTACCATCGTTGGTAAGCAGTCCACGACCCACAGCGCCATCTGCGGGCGAAAAGAAAAAGAGCACCCCAAAATAAAACTGGGCACCTGTGCGGTGTTGCCAAATCCACCTCCTGTGTCAGTGAATTACCCACCACCCTTCCACAAGCAGGTATATAAAATATTCAAAATACGTCCCATCAGGACGTCTGTTTATCATCAACAGACGGACGGTTTGGTGGAATGCTTTAATCAGACCTTGAAGTTGATGCTGAGACGGTTTGTAACACAAGAGCAGAAACATTGGGCATCGTTTCTTCCCTACCTCCTTTTTGCAGTTAGAGAGGTGCCACAAAGTTTAACAGGGTTCTCCCCCTTCAAGCTCTTGTATGGCCGACAGCCTCGTGGCATCCTCTATTTGTTGAGAGAGGGGTGGGAGGAGCACAAAGGCTCAACCAAAAATGTAGTGAAGCATGTGCTCCAACTATTAGATCGCCAAGATTGGGTCGGTCGTTTGGCCCAGGACAATATCAGATCGGCTCAGCACCGACAGCAGCAGCATTACAACAAAAATGCATTAATTCAGACCTTTTGGCCAGGAGACAAGGTAATGCTGCTATTTCCTTAATCAGAATCGAAGTTGTGTGCTAAATAGCAGGGGCCATATGAAGTGATTCGGGCTATAGGTAAGGTGAATTCTGAAATTAGACAGCCTGATCGCCATAATGAATGTGAAATTTATAATATAAATTTATTAAAGCCTTGGCAGGCAAGGCAGGTCTTCTTTATAGCCCCAGGCAATATAGAGGATGGTTTAGGCCCCTGCCCAGAGACTCCTAGCACAAAAATAATTTCGATGGGGTAACAATTGGTTCCAGCTCAGCAACAGGAGCTGCATAAGCTTATTGAGGAGTTCAGCGATGTATTATCTGACTTGCCAGGCAGAACTAATTTGGTTGAATATGACATTATCTCTCCACCAGGTGTCACCATGCGAAAGAGACCGTACCTGATCCCAGAAAGTCGACGAAGTGGTGATCGCAAAGAGGTATGGGACATGCACAAACTTGGAGGTGACTGAACCTTCCAGGAGCGAGTGGTGCAGTCCTATTGTCATAGTGGCCAAGAAAGACGGCACCAACCGCTTCTGTGTAGATTTCAGGAAGGAAAACGCTATTGTCAGGTTCGATACGTACCCTATGGCTCGGGTCAACAAACTTTTAGATAGACTGGGAAAAGCGAGGTTTATCTCCACTCTGGACCTGACAAGGGGATACTGGCAGATCCCCTTAACCTGCAGTTCTAGAGAGAAAACTGCATTTTTAACACCAGAAGGGCTGTTTCACTTTAAAACAATGCTGTTTGGGCTACATGGTGCGCCCGCTGCCTTTCAGAGACCGATGGACCAGGTTTTACTCCCACATCATGAATATGCAGCAACGTATAGCCCAGCTGACAGCTAACTTGAGAAAATGTGCGTTTGCCAAGACAGGGGAATGGGGAATGGAAGGGTGAGACCCGTAGTAACCAAAATCCAGGCTCTGGTCGATGCGGCGATCCCCAAAACTAAGACTCAGGTGAGGTCACTACTGGGATTAGCCGGTTATTAACACCACTTTATCCCATAGTCTGTCACAGTGGTTAACGTTTTAGTTGACCTCACCGAAAACAGTGCTCCAAGTTTAATTAAATGGTCAGCTGAGTGTCAGAGGACGTTTGATACTATTAACCCTTTGCAGTCCATTTATTGTGCGGCTGTCAGGCTGGTCCGGTCCAATTAATTTTTGTGAACAAAATAAAATTTCAGACCACATGCTGATCAAATTGAAATAAAGTGACTTTGTTGTTTAAATAGCTCACAGCATTTTGCGTCTATGTAGCTGACCACATTCTTGACCTGCTGTCCTCTGCTAACAAAAGCAGCCTGAGGCACCTAGGTGGGGGGAGGGCAAAGGTGCAGCATCCAAAAGATCTGCAAGAAACGTGAGCTCTTGAATACATCTTTAAAAAAGTGCATTCTGTTAGCCCATTCCTCTGAGAAATATTATATCTAGGAGTGTTTGGTCATTAAAAGGGCTACTCACTCTTTACAATACTACCTGCTGGGACACTAATTTGATCTTGTCACAGACCACGCCCCACTGAAGTGGTTAAGCACAAATACAGCAGTGGCCGGATAACTCAGTGGTATCTGCCGTTGCAACCCTTCATGTACCCCGGAGGGGGGAATAATGAGAAAGATAAACTCAGACGAGAGTTCCTTCGGCTCCAGTCTGAGCGGTGGGATACAGTGGCTCTCAAAAGTATTCACCACCCTTGGACTTTTCCACATTTTATTGTGTTACAACATGGAATCAAAATGGATTTAATTAGGAGTTTTTGCCATCGATCAACACAAAAAAAGTCCATAATGTCAAAGTGAAAAATAAAATCTACAAATTGTTCTAAATTAATTACAAATACAAAACAGAAAATAATTGAGTCAATATTTGGTAAAGGCACCTTTGACAGCAATTATAGCCATGATTCTATTTGGATAAGTCTCTACCAGCTTTGCACATTTGGACACTGCAATTTTTGCCCATTCTTCTTTGCAAAATTGCTCAAGCTCCATCAGGTTGGATGGGGACCTTTGGTGAACAGCAATTTTTACTCTTTCCACATATTCTCAATTGGATTGAGGTCTGGGCTTTGACTGGGTCACTCCAGGACATTGACCTTTTTATTTTTAAGCCACTCCAGTGTGGCTTTGGCTGTATGTTTGGGGTCATTGTCCTGCTGGAATATGAATCTTCTCCCAAGTCCCAGGTCTCTTGCAGACTTCAGCAGGTTTTCCTCCAGGATTTCTCTGTACTTTGCCGCATCCATTTTGCCCTCTATCTTCAAGAGCTTTCCAAGCCCTGACGCAGAGAAGCATTCCCATAGCATGATTCTGTCACCACCTTGCTTCACGGTATTCTCAGGATTATGTGCGGTGTTAGGCTTGCGCCAAACATAGCGCTTAGCGTTGAGACCGAAAAGCTCTATTTTGGTCTCATCAGACCATAGGCTCTTCTTCCACTTGGTCTTAGAGTCCCCCACATGCCTTCTGCAAACTCTAGCCTAGATTTGATGTAAAAGATTTTTGACTTTCTTTTTGACACTCTCCCATAAAGGCCAGTTTTGTAAAGTACCCGGGCTACTGTTGCCGTATGCACAGTGTCTCCCAGCTCAGTCGTGGAAGACTATAACTCCTTTACAGTTGCCATAGGTCTCTTGGTGGCCTCCCTGACTAGTGCCCTCGCCCAGATACTCAGTTTTGGAGGACGGTCTGTTCTAGACAGATTCACAGTTGTGCCATATTCTCTCCATTTCTTAATAATGGACTTTACTGTGCTCCGGGGGATATTCAATGTCTTGGAAATGTTCTTATATCCTACCCCTAATTCTGGATTTGCTTTGAATGTTCCTTTGTCTTCATGATGTAGTTTTTTCTAGGAAATGTACTAACTAACTGTGGGACCTCCAAGAGACAGGTGTATTTAACCTGAAATCATGTGAAACACCTTAATTGCAAACAGGTGGACTCCATTCAACTAATTATGTGACTTCTAAGCGAAGGCTTGAAAATTATTATGGCACCGATATAGTTATTGTGGCTCAGCATAGCCAGGGAAGATCCAACTTAGTCATGAGTAGCAAAATCATAGTTGAGGATGCTATAAAAGCTGCTAATGAGTTGAAGCAGAAAGTACAGGCACCTCAACTTGAGCATTGCAGATTCTCCACATTGTCTGTTGATAGAAATCCAGAAGAGATCTTGCATAGTGCAGCACTAGTGCTTAGGAATTAAATAGCCAATATCACAATACCAAAGGCATATCCAAGACCAACAGAAGTTAAATCAGAAGTCATATGTCATCAGAGGAAATGGTGGTCAAACAATTTATTCTGTGGCTATTAGACAAAGATGCTTTTTCACTGGCTGAATGAATAATATTTAGCAGTCAGAAAGTCAACACACCGTTACATCTAGGGCTATCTGTACAATTACATCATGAATATGGCTCCTGTTCTCTCATTGATACTCTTCATGCCTATGGATTCTGTGTCAGCTACGATGAGCTGTGTCTCTTTATGACAAGCCCAAAACGAACTGGACAATATGAGGAATGGTCCCAGTGGAATAATTCCAGCTGATGCTGGTGGATGCCTGGTACATGAGGGCGATGACAACATTGACATCAATTGTCATACCATGACAGGAAAAATACATTTCATTACAGTCTAATGCTCAGATCAATTCTTTGTTAGTCGGTATTAAGAGGGAGAGAGGGAAAGTAGGAAAGATTGACGTTTACATTCCAAAATAGCCCATTTTGAATCACTACAATTCTAATGTAAGGAAAAAAGCTGCATGTCATACACACACACACACACACACACACACACACACACACACACACACACACACATATATATATATATATATATATATATATCTTGAAAAATATTAATAAACTGCAAGTTAAACTGTCAACAAAAAAGAATACTGGCGTTGCAAAGCTACCACCATATGAAGACAGTTTCAAACAATGTGGCAAATTAAAATGTAGATGGCAACCCATGTAGCCAAGCCTAATTTAAGATCTCCACTAGGCCATGGGAGGAGAATGGAGGATACTGGCATAGTGCCAGTGCTTTCTAGGGCCTGTGGAGGGGTACACCCTGCCCCTGTGCATGTTTTGTTATGTGTTATTATTTGTCGCCAGCAAAATCTGCAATGTATTGAAATGTGCACATGCCAGGGAGGGATGCTGTACTCCCATAACAGTTCATCAATTTGATGATGAAACCATTGAAAATTACCATTGAAAATTAATTTGAACATTGAATGTATTAATGTACAATTTCTAAAAGTTCTACTCATTTAAATATGTGTTTTGTTAATTGTGCTCTATTGTCCAATCAATTTGTATTAAGTGTCTCATAATATAATTTGGCTGATTGGCTATCCATCAATGAATAGTGGTACAATAAAAGTTTTCATAATTTAATTTTGGTTTTTCTCTCTTTTCTGAACAGGCAAGCCTTGTTGTAGTGAGTAATTTTCAATTTAAGAATTCAGGAAAAAAAATACAACCTCACAATAATGTGTTATAATCCCAATTATATTTTAACATTTAGCTCGGAATACTAAATAACATGTATTAGTCAAATGACTTAAAGTAAATGCTGTTTAAAAGATCAAGACAAAGGAGATATCCAGCTCACTGTATTGAGCTGAGCAGAGACTAAGAAATACTATTTGAAGATCCCAGTATATTTTGATTAATATATATTTAACTACAGTATTACATACTAAATTAATAGACTTCAAAAAAGGTCCCTATGTTACAACCAATACATTTTCTTTTATAAACTGTATCAGATTTGTACAAATACTATATTTAAGATTAATCAAAGTTTTTGTGTTGGTAATATGTATAATAAATGTTTTCATATTTTATTGTTTTAAATTAAGTTTCTGTTAAAAACATAAAATGGTAATATACAACACAGGGTTAGAAAGCTTTAACTTTGAAGATCATTTCTGTTCATACAATGTGTTTGTGCTTTTGAAATATGCAGTATTAAGTACAGTGGAACATACTTCTGGAAGGGCAGAATGTTGGCGATTAAAATGGAAAAGTGACATAAAACATTAAAGGGCACACTGCTGTTAACAGGAGACTCTGATATGCCCAGCTTGTCTTTCATATGATCAGAAAGACATGTGTATTTAGTTTTATACATTGAATTAAGCATTTTGTTCAATACAAGACTAACAATTACCACAAATTACAGTAAAAATTACCTTTTTGGGAGTGAAAAGGAGTAATGCCTTTAAATGACTCAATTGTATCAAATTTAAAATTATCATCTTTCAACAACACAACATACAAATTTTGGTGAGAATAGGATGACCAAGGGTACATTTAGAGCTTTTTTTTTGTAATTTCCATAATTTTATTGTTTAAACCAATTTTTACAAAAACGGTACCACAGTGCCACAGTACAACAGGGCTAATCTTGACCTGGCGAAAGTTAGCTTTAAAATGATACATATTGTAGCTGTGTGGCTAATGGTGGGTACATTAAAATCCTTAAACAAACTGGGGTTTTTTTTGTTGTTTTTTTGTTTTTGTTTTTTTCCCCTAAGTTATCTTCTCACCTAATATGATTCCAAATAAAAATCCATCTGTCTGTTCTAAATAAAGCCAACTTCATTGATTGGTGTGAGTTACCTTTTAGTGTTTCAGGTGAACGTGCTCATTCACAGGTATTCCTCGTTTGGAGGGTAATTTGGTTTTAGGATCCTATAAAAGCCAAAAGCAGCTATAATTTATTTTAGTGGGGAGAAGAGCAAGGTGGAAGAAGAAGAAGAAGAAGAAGAAGAAGAAGAAGAAGAAGAAGAAGAAGAAGAAGAAGAAGAAGAAGAAGAAGAAGAAGAAGAAGAAGAATGCCGAGTGAGAGAATTCACATCAATGTGGTGATCATTGGCCATGTGGATAGTGGTAAATCCACAACTACTGGCCACCTAATCTATAAATGTGGAGGAGTTGATCCCAGGACTATTGAGAAATTTGAGAAAGCAGCTTCTCAGGTAATGTTATTTCCTTAAGTATTTTATTAATCAAATGATTTCAGTTTTCAGATAACTATTATAAAACAGGGCAGTAGCCATTCATGAAAAATCACTTGGGTACATGCCCATGCACTGGCTAAGCAAAGTTCAAGAATGTAAATAAATTAGTATTGTTTTAACCTAAGCCCATACCTTAATCTTGCTATGGCCTTGTGCTGTAATAAAGCTTGATTTTGTCAAGCAAACTTGTTCTGAAATTTGGTAGTAAAAGTAAATTTGTTCAAAATACCAGATGAAGGGGAGAAATACTGTGATTTGAAGTTGGGGGATAAAAATTCAACTGTAGTATATATATATATATATATATATAACTAAATATACCTACATAAAGTAGACAAATAACAATTGTTTTTTTTAGTTTTCACATCAGGTTCAAGTTAAGGTGAACTTCCCACAACTAAACAAATGTTATTTTACATAACATTTGGGATTTATCCAAGAACACAAATGAACCGTAGGTTTTGTATACCTTAAACTTTAACGTTGAAGTTATACTGTCTGTGTGCAGCTGTTGCTTCTGTGGTAGTTTGCAATTTACCTTTGTTTGAATATTCCGCTACAACAATACTGTAGATTGAAGTTTGATGCTATTTATGGAGCGCAGCTCATCCCAAATACACATTTTAATTCAATGTTTACTGCGTCAACACTATTTACTGGTAATGTCGACACCTGACAGCAATTGTAGCAAGAGTAGCTGCCATGTTTTTCCGTAACTGGTAAACTTTGTCGCATTCAATTCCACTGAGTTTCGTAGTAAGCGCGGTATCCACACCGTCTACATACAGTTGTCTTCAAACAGTGGAATGGACTCCGATGTGAATACTTCGCTTGATTTTGTCAAAGACGCGACGGGCATTTTAAAAATGCAGCTGTAGGTTGACAATCGGGCAGTAGAAATGCACTGCGCGTATATTTAAGCTTCAGCAGTATCAATCCGTGGTTCTCTGCCATAGCGCAACCAGAGGTGTTTGTTTTTTGTGTGTAATATCTAGTGTTAGTGTGCTCGCTCTCTCTCCCCCTCCCCCTCCCCCTCATAAGCAAAAAAAAAACCGTAATTCGTGAATTAAACCAGGTTTAATATAGCGGTAATGTCGTCTGAAGCCTGACCTAGCATACCGCCAGCATAGCATATTCTGTTTTATCGCTTTAAGTGTCTGTGGAGGCGCAGCCCCGAACTACGTCATCCCCGATCATTTCATAACCGAAGTAAACCGTACTATTGTCTTTAATGGTACAACGAAAACAATATGGCTGTCTAGTGCTTTCCACACTTCTTTTAGAGATGGTGGCTACCTGGTTCCAAACAACATGGCGCTTTTCCTTGAAGGAAGAACTTACATAATTAAGGGAAATTTCGATCATTTTGTGATGGTACACTTGATGTGTTGAAAGGCAAAGTTAATGCCAGAGTGAAAGTTAGAACTTACGATATTGAGGTAGGTTTCCCGCTAAAATTGACTGATTTATCGTTGTCTATAAAATGGTAGACTAATAAATTAAAGCCGTGGTATAGCTGACGCAGATTTAATCTATTCATTTGGTTCACATCATTCTCTGTATGGACACTAACCGAAATATTGTGGTTTAAGTACAAAGCAAAAGTTTCTTTTTTTTTTTTTTTTTTTTTTTTTTTTAAAGCTGTAATGTAAGTGTAGTGCCCCATTAAGTGGTTTTCGTTTATTTTCTAGTTACCTAGTCCTGGGAAACTAGGACAAGTATTTGTTGCCCTCGAGTGGAAGTAATAACGTGTTTTGAGTGAAACCTTTCTTGATTCTTGTTTTTGCAGGTTACCAGAGTAATCCATATAAATTTAACACGTTTTAATTGTCTGATTAAGCTTGCCATACAATCTGGCAATGGCTCATTCCTATTAAGTGGGAGTCTTAATTTCATCTTTTGAATTTGTTTAAATGTTTTACAGGTATGGCTGATCGACCACAAGGGTATTTGGACTACATTTCAGTTTAATCTTTCTGAATAGTGACTGCAGTCAGCTGCAAAACACTGCACCATGCTGTTTTACTAGCTATAATTTGATAAATAACTACCCGTTGCGATACAATTTTACCCGTTTTAAAACTCACTAATTACTTGACTCGCCTGCTTGTTTGGAACTGCCTGCAAGTATAGGTCTTGATCCTTTAAAAACAGGTGCCTGAGGGCTCTTCCATCAATGCACCAGACCAGGGGCTCTCCAGAAACGGATCATGCAATTTATTCTTTGAGTCATGGGAGGCTACTTTTACTATTTAACAGTATTTTGAGTTTAAGGACTGGAAGGTCAAGTTGAGCACATCTATAATAAGCCTAAAGGTGAAAGCATAAAATACTTCCTGCTGTACTAAGGTGGACCTCAAAGTGCTGCTTTACACTTTGTCCCTTGGCTTGTATATAGACTGCTTACAAAAAGGACAGTAATATAACTGACAACAGTTTTAATGTAGGCAGCTCTCCCGCCTTAAACACTGATGTGCAACAGAAATAAGCTTTTGTTATTAACTGTAGTCGCACAATGGCGGTTACAATTGATACACCCCCGAATTGGGGGGAGAACGTAAACCATGCACAAATCTTAAACTAAACCTTGGCACTAAAAGTGATTTGTATCTTGATGCAAGTAAAATTTGCACATGGCAGCATGATTAACAGTACATTTATGTATGTTCCTAGTGTTAATGTAACCAAAAAAAGTCCAACTGCATTTTGGTAGCTAAATAGACGTATAATTAAAACAATAGCTATGGTCAAATTATACACTTGTTAAAACATTTGACTTGCCGATCTCTCGTCAATGACTTCACTTGACTGACTCTAAGGGTACAACTGTATAAACTGTAACATGGTGCATGTTCACAACAACGCAAGAGCTCACCCTTGTGTGATTGGGCTGTAGTATAGAATGATGACCTCATCTGGAGACACCTTTCTCTTTACAGCAAACTGTTTAAAAGTAACCACTAAACCCTTATAGTGGAACTGAAGGGGCTTTTTTTTTTTTACATTTTGGCTGGGGGAAATGTTGCACTGCAGATGGGGAAGACTTCTTTCAAGTATGCCTGGGTCTTGGATAAACTGAAAGCAGAAAGGGAGCGAGGCATCACTATCGACATTTCCTTGTGGAAGTTCACTACTCGTAAATACAACATCACCATTATTGATGCACCAGGACACCGGGATTTCATCAAAAACATGATCACTGGAACCTCGCAGGTACTGTGTGAAACAATGCAACAAGGGTACATTCGCTGTTTTGTATTAATTTGAAGAACAATGGACTTGTTGACGACAAGCTTGTCATTAGTTGTGTTAAGTTTTGATAGCTTTTAAATATTAATGCTAAATGAGTGTGACTGCGTTTGAGTCTTGTGACTGTTGTTTTGAAATGCGATTTGGTTCTATACATGGATTTAAAAATCTGAATCTATTCAGTGATGCATTAGTCAAATGTGTCATTTTCATACAAATTGGATGGGATAACTGATCTGTAGTGTAATTGTTGGGTTGATTACAATACCTAGCTTTTGCTTGGTAAAATGTATTAATGCAATCTGCACTGAAGGAAAGCAAACCCCCCCCCCCCCCCCCCCAATTAATGGGCAGCTCTCTTTTCCTAGGCTGATGCAGCCCTTCTGGTGGTGTCAGCAGCCAAAGGCGAATTTGAAGCGGGGGTTTCAAGAAGTGGCCAGACCCGGGAACACACCTTGCTGGCCTACACTCTTGGAGTCAAGCAGCTGATTGTCTGTGTGAATAAGATGGACCTGACTGAGCCCCCTTACAGCCAGAATAGGTTTCAAGATGTTGTTAAGAATGTTGCTATCTACATCAGGAGGATAGGTTATGATCCTACTGCTGTGCCGTTTGTGCCAGTCTCAGGCTGGAATGGTGAGAATATGTTGTCCCCCAGCCAAAAGGTATGTTTTAATAAAGCATTATGTATGTTCCGTAACGATATTGGCAAATACATTTTAAATGACTGCTTATTTTCTCAGATGCCATGGTTTAAAGGGTGGAAAATCAAACGCAAGGAAGGCAATGCAAGTGGCAAAACACTACTTGAAGTTCTGGACTCTATTTTGACTCCTGTTCGGTCAGTCAACAAACCCCTGAGGTTGCCTTTGCAGGATGTCTACAAAATTGGGGGTCAGTAACATAAATATGGTTTGTGAGGTATTATTAAACAAATGTGACTGCTTATCAATGTCCTATTTGAAGGTATTGGCACGGTACCAGTTGGAAGAGTAGAGACTGGGGTCTTGAAGCCTGGTATGCTGGTGAACTTCTCCCCTGCTAACTTATCGGCAGAGGTCAAGACCATAGAAATGCATCACCAAGGCATTTCAACAGCGTTCCCTGGACATAACATTGGCTTCAACATCAAGAATATTTCTGTGAAGAATCTCAGACGTGGTGATGTGGCAGGGAATGCCCACAGTGACCCACCCTCTGATGCGTTAAGTTTTACAGCACAGGTAACGTAAAGCAGTTCAATGGAGTGGATTTGTATTTCCTACCTCATTTGTGTATGGGGGAGGGGGGGTCGGGTCGCGTCCTAGTCTATTTTTATTTATTTATTTATTTATTTGCCAGGTGATCATCCTTAACCACCCAGGGCACATTAAGGCAGGCTACTCGCCAGTGATTGACTGCCACACAGCCCATGTCACCTGCAAGTTTGCAGAGCTGAAAGCAAAGCTGGAGAGGAGAACTGGGAAGAAGTTGGAGGATGATCCTTTAGTGTTGATATCTGGAGATGCAGCCACTATAAAGCTGGTTCCCAAAAAACCTTTCTGTGTGGAGAGCTTCTTTGACTATCCTCCTCTGGGTAAGTGTTGGGGTTTTATTTTATTTATGCACTCCAGTTCCAACCTTGTAGAATATCTTAACTTCCAGTCCTTTTGCTTTAAGAAGGTACTGTAACTGTGTACCTGTAGGTGGTTGGTTTGGTACTTCATTACAAAATTTATTGTGCAGCGACTCCCTTTTTTTTTTTTTTTTTTTTTTTTTAAATGTGTGCTTTCCAGTTTCAAACCCCTACTATGAGGGGAGGAAGGGAAGGTAACCTGAACAGAAACTGAGACAGTCTGAAAAGTAAACTGAATCCAGTACTTGCTTTGTATTTTCAGGACGCTTTGCAGCCAGGGACCTGAAACAAACTATAGCAGTGGGAGTTATCAAATCTGTGGAGAAGAGAAATGGAAGTCCGAAAAAGAAAATTTCAGTTTAAATAAGAACTTGCATATTTTTGTTCAGTGTTGCACAGATTTCTAAAGTTTAAAGCCATAAGATTTCAAAGCCAGATTTTTTTTTTTTTTTTGTGGCAATGTTAAGTTTAAAGGACAGTTTTGTTGTATAACTGTTGCAACACTAAGCACAAGGTAGCTGGCTTTGGGTTATTGAAAGGCACTACTGGTACTAAAGTGCATGTTTTGTGTTAATAAATCTTAAATGTTACCCTGCCTGCTCTTGATTCTTTTGTAGAATCTCACTAGAATGCTTTGACATTCAGTAGCTGATTGTTTAAAGCGAATTCAAACTTGACTACATTTTAGAATAGTGTGACTTCAACCAGTCTGGCTGAAAGACCAAGCATGCCCATGCAATTTTGGTTGTCCATTGATCTTAAAGTATAGATTTACAACTCCCAAGGACTGAACTGGAGTTGGCTTGAGGGTGTGTTGTCTGATCAAGAAACAAATTTTGTACAGGTTTGATTGCATTAGTTGGAATAAATAATGGTATGCCAATTATTCAGACTTTCAATTAGCCACAAAGCTTTTTATATAAACCATTTTTACACAAGTTGATTATATATAAAAATTTGTCAATGGCTGCATTCATTGTATAAGAATTATTGCCAACATTGTTTAAATGAGGAATGCAGCAATAACGATTCATAATGAGGTATGGAGATACCTAAACCATAGACAACCCAGGTTGTTTTAAGGGGGCTCCAGAGTGGTGCGTCCAGTAAAGGCAGCTGGTGTGGAGTGCAGGATGCACCCTGTAGCTGGGAAGTTGCTAGTTTGGTCCAGGCTGATCCACTGCTGACCGTGGATGGGAGTTCCCAGCTGGCGGCACACAATTGGCAGAGCGCTGCCCAGGTGAGGAGGGGTCTAGGTCGGCCAGGGTGTCCCCTGCTCACTGAACAAGCGACTCTTGTTGACTGGATGTGGGCTTGCCTGTAAGCTGTCTGAGCTGCATGTTTCTCCAGCACTAGCTTAGAGGTGGTTGCAGTGTGGGCCCGCAGAGTGAAAAGCAAATGGCACGTGTTTCAGAGGACGCGTGTGTTCATCTTTGAAATCGAAACAATTGGCCATTTTAAATTGGAGAGAATAATTGGCAATTCCTAATTTTATATATAAGTCTATCCAAGTGTTGCAGGTGGTGATGTTCGCTTAAACTCTTAACTGCCCAATTCATTTTAGGGCACCAGCGCACCTATTACTTGGGCACTGTAAAAGCCACCTACCTGGTTCATGGACTGTTTAAAAGTACAGACTCTGCTTATGTGGCATGCCTAGCCTGAACTATGATTGCTTGAAGTTAAGTCTTGCATCATGTGACAGTTTAGGTTTCATTTTGAGTCTATTGCTCCATCATTGTAGCAGCTAGACTGAAAGGAGAGGTATTGTTGGAAAGCTTACAAGCTCAGCTTCCCCACCCCCACTTACTCCACACTGTTAAGTGGGGGAAAAAAGTTATATTAAATACAAAACTGAAAGATCATAATTGGATAAGTTTCCACCCGATTGAGTTAATACTTTGTGGAAGCTCCTTTGGCAACAATTACAGCTGTCAGTCTGTTGGGATAGGTTCTACCAACTTTGCACACCTAGATTTGGCAATACTCTTTACAAAGCTCTGTCAAGGTCTCTGGGGGGTGTTGATGGACAGCAATCTTTAAGTCATGCCACAAATTTGATTGGATTTAGGTCGGGACACTGACTGGGCCACTCGAGGACATTTACCTTTTTGTTCCTTAGACGCTCCAGTGTAGATTTGGCTGTGTGCTTTGAGTCATTGTCATGCTGAAAGGTAAACTTCTGTCCCAGTTTCAGCTGTCTTGCAGAGGGCAGTAGATTTTCCTCAAGGACTTCTCTGTACTTTGCTCCATTTTCCCTTCTATCCTCACAAGTGCCCCAGTTCGTGCCGATGAGAAACATGACATGATTCCACCACCATGCTTCACAGTAGGGATGGTGTTGTTTGGGTTTGAGCCAAACATAATGCTTTGCAGTTAGGCCAGAAAGTTCAATTTTAGTTTAGTCACAAAACTTTTTGCCACATCATTACAGAATCTCCAGAGTTTTTTTGTATACTTCAAATGGGATGCAAGGTGGGATTTCTTGAGTAATGGCTTTCTTCTTGCCACCCTACCATGCCAGCCAGATTTGTGGAGTGCTTGGTATATTGTTGTCACATGCACACTTTGACCAGTCTTGGCCATAAAAGCCTGCAACTTTTCCAAAGTTGCCATTGGCCTCTTAGTAGCCTTTCTGGTCAGTCTCCTTTCTCGGTCCTCCAGTTTGGAGGGATGGCCTGATCTAAGCAGAGTCTTGGTGGTGCCATACACCTTCCACTTCATTGTCTTGACTATGCTCCAAGGGATATTCAAGGTGTTTGATATTTTTTTGTACCCATCCCCTGATCTGTGCCTTTCAACAACTTGGTCCTGGAGTACTTTTGAAAGTGCCTTGGTGCTCATGATTGAGTCTTTGCTTTGACAGTGCAAAACAGGTGGAAATAGGGCTGTCTGTAAAGAGTTAAAAAGAAACGGTGCGCTGGTCTAAAAGAAAAGCACCTTTTTCTTCTGCTGCATGCAAAAACTTCATGTCAGGCAATGGCAAAAAAGCAATGGAGAGGGCTCTGTCTCACAGTGATGAACAGCTGTCTCCTCAAAGCAGCTTATTTTGAAGCAACACCAGTGTGAATGATGATGCAGTAAAATAGATATAGTTTTTCATATGCAAAAAGGCCTTTTTTTTTTTTGCCATTCCCCCTAAAATTTTGAAATCCCCCCCCCCCCCCCCCATTAGCTGCAGTATAGGGGGGAAATCCTCCCAGCACACAAATTGGAGTTTAAATAGCAAGCCCAAGATTGGTGAAGGCAGACAGAGGGGAGGGGGGGTGGTTAATGTAAAGGAATATAGGAGCTGTAAGAAGACTAGCAAAAGATAGTGAACTATAACTGAATGAGAGCCGATATACATGTATGTATCCAGCTAGAATTTTATTATTTTGGTGTGAGCCAAGGTCCACAGTGGTTCTCATCATTTTGTGTTACAATAAACTGTACATTCGAGAACTGAGACACCTGTCTGTGATGGAGAACAGGAGCAGTGACGTCAGAGGCCAGGAGCTGTCACTCTGCCACATACACAGAGGGGCTGTGTGTCACCTATATAGGCAGCAACAATGAGGTGTAGTGTAGTTTTCATTAGTACCATGCAGAATTGATGATTCCGCAAATGAGAAATAGCATGAAATGAAATGAAGTGCAACGTATAAAACGAAATGCAAAAAGAAAATGAAAAATCATTATAAAGCAAACCTAGAATTACATTTTTTAATTATAAGGTTTGTGCAAAAAATACTTTAAATAAATACTTGCAATCATAGCTGTCAAGGCTCAGCCATTATCATAGGCACAGTCTGAAGGGAAATGGAAGCTCCAACTAACACTTGCACAGATGTATAATTTGGAGTGAGTTGTTTGGGAACTCAAATTGTTATGAAAGAGAAGTTTGTTTCTAAAATGCCTAAACCGTGCATAAAAGGGGATGTATGCAGCTGACGATGACAAAATAATCATATGCAGATTTTGCAACTGTCAGCTGGATCGGGAGTCAAAAGATACTGTCATTAAGCATTAGCTGTTTATTAATTTTGGGGAAATATGACTTGTTTACTTACATTTTGTATTAGTAGGCTAATTTGTTGTATTTCAAGTGGTGCAAATTTTGTGCTGGAACAAATGCTGTTTTGGCCCCAAGTTTGTTGTATACTGGAGCCCTGCTTCGGTGCAATGGGATTGAAATACAGTTCCTATGTTTTTTTGTTTGTTTGTTTTTTTATAATGGGTAATTATTATGACAGCCTTACAATAGTATGACAATGTAAATATATATTATTATTTTATCTTATTTATCTTTTAGAGGGTATGAGCAGTATTTACTGTAAATAGGCAGTTAATTAAAAAGAGCGGGGGACTGTACATTACCATTACTGCCGCTAATGAGAAATTACAGTAACTAAATTTTTTTTCTGTGTGAGGTCAGTTTGTCAATGTTAAAATCATATTTAATAAAAAAAATGGTATAGTTATAACATGATTCTATACAATTATTGGTATACAGCTATTTGATTTGTTTTACTAATGCGTATCTGTAATAAAAAAAAAGAATGAAATGAAAAATTATAAAAACTAAAAAGAATTTCACAAAGCTTAGAAGAAAGAAATATAACATGATATAATGGGCCCTGTTTTTAAAGTGTTTACTCCAATCTTAAATTAACTCCTTTTTTTTTTTTTTTTTAAATGCATGTTAATTTTACAAAACTAAAATCAATTATTTTAAACTCTTAAGCCCTCTCAGAACTGTTGGTCTCTCATTTTGTAACATAAACATGTTAAATAGGAGTTAATTAAACTATGGATGCTTTGATATATGGCCCTACATATTTTACTGTTTTAGGATACTTAATACATACTCTAATTATTTACACAGTTAAAAAACATGTTGTGCAAAATTGTAGCACTTTTTCTACATCGGCAAGTTGTTGCTTCCCCCACTGTTTGATGCTTTTTTCTTTAGGAAAATGTAGTAGTTGCTAATTGATTTTACCCCATTTTTCTCCCCCCAAAAAATATACATATATATTTGAAATATACAATTGTATTTTTTAGGCTCAGACCACCACTACCACCCCTACACTGACTCTGGAGCAGTGAAGACAAACACACACTGCCCTCTGAAACGTGTGCCGTCAGCTGACCACTTCTTTTCACTCTTCAGGCCTGCCATGCAGCCAACCCAGAGCTACAGCATTGGAGAACAACACAGCTCTGGGCATCTTACAGGCAAACCCGCAGGCGCCCGGCCAGTCTACAGAGGTCGCCGGTGCACTGAGCTGAGGACACCTTGGGAGACCTAAGCCCCTCTGGGCGGCGCTCGGCCAATTGTGCACCATCCCCTGGGAACTCCCGTCAGTGGTCGACAGTGGAACAGCCTGGACTCACACCGGTGACCTTCAGGCTATAGGCACATCCTGCACTCCATGCGGAACTCCTTTACTGGATGCACCATTCCGGAGCCCCTGTTTGGTGCCTTTTTAATGCTAACAATTGTATTCGTACTAATGCATTGTCTCAGAGCAGAGACTGGGCTGAACTTGACGTCGGTCAAACCTTCAGTCACTTAATCCAATCCAGTTAAACAAAGGTTAGGGAAATGATTAAAAGAGGGATGTCTTCCTGACACACAGCACTAACCAAGAATGTGCTTTTTTGTCGATTGGTAGGTGGTTACGGTTTCGAAATACCTCCTCAAAATATTTAAATGTCTTCTTATAAAAAAATTGTGTCAGAGTTACTGTCAATCAGATCTGCAGACAGCACATAATGGTACTACGTTGATTGAAAAGCATTTTGTACGTGTAATATGAAGTGGACCATGAGGCCAGGTCAAAATAGGCCAAAACTGAAAATGGTGGAACAACAGACATTGCGCCGCAGATAAGTCATGAAATTGACTGTGACACTGTTATATCATAAAAACCACTTAGAAAAATTATTTTGAGAAATTATTATATTATTAATTTAACGTGTTTCATTGTCTTTTACAATTTATAGCACCTTTAGAGCTCTGTTAAACATAAAACCACAAACACATACTTAAATATTTTAGGAAAGACATGTAGCAGACGAGCCAATTTATGGCACCATATTTTTGAGGGATAAATGTCTCATTTTCAACCTGAATATATTAAATTATAGTTGCAGACTAAATGCCATATCTGTTTTGGTCCTATGAGGCACCCATAAATGGTGCTGGCTCCAGAGATCCTTTTCATCAGCCTCCCTAACGCATCAGCACCTATTCATCCATCTTTCTTCCAAGCTGCACCATTTTTCCATCTCTGCGTCTTGTTTTGTAATTTATATTTTTTATGCTTGTTTTGTGAAGTTTCTCTCTAGTTTTATTTAGCTCTTTCTTTAGTTTCTGAATTTTAACTTCTGCTTTAATCAGGGTTCGTACGCTCGTCTGGAAGTCTAGAAAAAGTATGGAAAATGCAAAACTGATTTCCAGGTCTTGAAAATGCTTGAAAAATCATGTCTCTGCTATGAAAGTCTTGAAAAAGTCTGGAATTTTGCTAGTACAACGGGAGAATGAAAATAATTTTGCATTTTTTTATTTTTATTTTTTAATCAAAAATGATCTCAAAAGCGGGTCAGCTCAAGCGACAACTGTAAGTCTTATGTCAGTGGCAGCTGGTGAGGTCTGTGACAGGGGAGGCAGGAGTGCGAGTGGAGTATCAGCACTCTAACTCAAAGTAAAAAAAACAGACAATTTGAATAATAATAATAATAAAAAAAATAAGGAGCTCCTCTCCTACCTCCCTAATTACTAAGACGATAATTAAAATTGTCAAATTCCAATTGTATCTAGCTCACTCTGTGTCTCTCGCTTTCTTTCACGCTCTCTCACTGTTTTGCACTCTCTCACACTATATCACTGTTCTCAATCCTCTCTCTCTAGCACATGTGCAATACAGGGTCGGTGGCGCTGTCTCCCGGTACAAAAAAAATACTGCGCTTAATCAAATAAAAGAACGCTTTCAAGCACCACGTGACTTATGCAATTTCAATAGGAAGAAACCGAGATAGGCAAAGCCGATGAAGGAAGCGCCACCATTAGAATAGAACCTGCAGAGGGTAATATGGTGCTTGCAATCTCTACTTTTCTACTGTTAACACACGCACACACATACACAGAGACTTATACTTGTATTATTAATTGAACTATACGTTTTGTGGTCAAACTTTATATATATATATATATATATATATATATATATATATATATATATATATTATATAAATGGGGAGGCGCTGCCTCTCTAGCCTTCCCTGAGAAACCTCCTCTGTCTTATGTAGAACAATCAGTCATCGGTCGGGAAAGTCCGTGATCGTCTGGAAATGTCCAGAGTAGCTAGATAACTGTCGAACTTCTGATCTATGGTCATGGCCCTGAGGGAATCCGTCACAAATCACAATGGGTAAATGTTATTTCTCCAACACATGGATGGGCAATGATAAATTCAAAGATTGGTTTGCCCTAATCCTAACTCTATAACAAAAGCAGTATGTTCAGTGTGCAAGAAGTCTATCGATGTGTGGAACATGGGAGAGGCTTCCCTCCGTAGCCACCTGGAGAGAAAGAGGCACAAGGCCTTGGTGACAGTGCAACATTCCCGATCATCCTTGAGCTTTGCTTCATTTTTCGCAGTTTCAACTCCAGGAAGGGAATCTAGCGACCCCAGGTAAAATATTTTCTTATTATGCTTTTTTTTCTGTTTCACTTCAACCCTTCTATAAACTAGATGTGCCACATTGTGTTCTACAGTATTAGTTTAGCACAGGTTCCCGACTAGTGTAAATAAAGTATACAAGCTGAGAGAATACATTTTATTTAAGCAAGTGTCATCAATTGTAAAAACAATTGTAAAATTTTAAAAAAATATATATACAGTGCCTTGCAAAAGTATTCAGACCCCTGACCAATTCTCTCATATTACTGAATTACAAGTGGTACATTGAAATTTCGTTCTGTTCGATATTTTATTTTAAAACACTTAAACTCAAAATCAATTATTGTAAAGTGACATTGGTTTTATGTTGGGAAATATTTTTAAGAAAAATAAAAAACTGAAATATCTTGCTTGCATAAGTATCAACCCCTGTGCTGTGGAAGCTCCCAGTTTGCAACGATGAAAGAAATTGCCCTAATAAGGACACAATTACCTTACCATTGGCCTCCACCTGTGTTCACAGGTTGTTGTCACATTTTCAGTGTTTACAAATAAAATATTAAACAGAACGACATTTCAATGTACCACTTGTAATTCAGTTATATGAGAGAATTGGTCAGGGGTCTGAATACTTTTGCAAGGCACTGTATATATTTATATATATATATATATATATATATATATATATATATATATATATATATATATATATATATATATATATATAAAACAACAACTTGGTTATACCATATTTCATTATGTAGTTAAAGGTTTAGCTGAATGACCAACTGGTTAAATAAATCCATGAATTATATTTGTATATCAATGTTTGAATTCTGGAGCATTAGCTAATATTGGCAAACTATTGTAACAAATGTTTACCTATCTACCATTTTGATTACTCTATATATATAATTTTTTTTTATTTTTTTTAATTTCCGCTTCACAGCTAGCTGTATTACCGGACTTAAATTAAAGGAACCTCTTGAAATCATGATTTTCATAATTTCCTTCTTTCACCGTTTTTCAGTCCTACACATTTTACTGTAGACCATTGCCAATCATTACTTTGATTATTCAACAACATACATTATATATGTATCAAACGCTGTTCTTAAAAAAACACAGAATAAACTGCATCCATTTTCTGATTAAGTGATGTGTCACAGATGTTGTTTTAACTAACATTAAAGACTTAATGTGTGTATACGGTAAGGCTTAGGTAATGTGATGGAGCACAGAGCTTTTCCACCACAGAACGTAGGCTGTAAAATGTTATTTCTTTAAAGGACTCGATTTTCTTATTTGATGAAACTGATGACGGCTCAAATTAAACCAACAAAGAACGGTAAAAAAAAAAAAAAAAACTCCAGTCAATCACCATTCTCTCTCAGTCATTAATTCGCAGCAGACTGCATTGAAGATCACAGTCCTAGAGGATTTAATATAAAGGCGGTTGCACATGTATATAACAATAATTTGGGTGTTGCCTTTATTCAAGGTGAGTTGTAAAGTAGTAATTAATAGCTTTATCAAATGCAAAATGTGTGACATTCTATACAAACAAACTAAAATAAAGTGATTTAGAGGGAAACTTCAGTTGGAAAAGTGTGCCTCAAACAAATAAAATGATCAAGGTGTTGTAGCAGAAAAAAATAAAAAGTTGGGAACTACTGATCTGGAATCAATGATCTGGAAACAACTTTAATTTTATTTAGGAATTAACATTATTTAAAAATGTGTTATTGAATTAGATGAACATCATATTAAAGTTTCTCTGTCTCATTCTTTGCTATGTATGTACAATTTCATAATCTAACCTCAAAATTCACACTATTTGATGAAAATCTAAATTTTGGTGTCCAAAATCTGATCTAGCCCTAATAATACAATTTATTTTTATTAGACTTCCAAGCCAAAGGCTGGGAAGCCTATTGTTACTGTTAAGATTTATTTATTTATTTTCTTTTTTTCTTTCCAAAACTTTAAACTGATGTTGCTTCGAAGCTGTGTAACTGATCAGGTTCTGACTTGGCACGTAACAAGCCTGATTCAGTGGCTGTCTGATGCTGAGAAAATGTTGCTGCTGCGTCCTTGCAATTGGCGCCATGACGCATTTTTCGATAACATCTTTCGAAATCTTCTTCTTGGGAACCGGTGAAGCGATTGAAAACTTGGCATATATCATCAGCATCCAAACCCACATCAAATTTGTGAAGCAGAAGTTGCTGTGATAAATTTTAATGTCAAAATAGCTGCCACAATTCTTATCAAAACGCCCCCCTAAAAACAAACTGCTGCTGTTTGAAAAACATTTGTCCAACAAACTCCAAACTTGGTAGTTATCATCCCAATCACAATGGGATACAAATATATGAAAATGGTGAAGTTTTATAAAACAGGATGGCCGCCAGTTATACGTTTACATTTGAAATTTAAACCTGCGTCAGTTGACAAACTATTTACTTGACTAACTCCAAACTTCACAAGATCATCCTTGACACTGTAGCAATTCAACTGACTTTTAAAAAAATGGTGTTGACCTGAAACAAAATGGCTGTTTGATGCATTTCTTTTAACTAAACCCGCTTCTCCCCGTAATTGTTTAAATGTTTGGTACTGGTACTGGGGGTTGGAAGCCATAAAACTGTCTGGCAGTTCTAGTTCTAGGTGGCGGAGGCGGCGGCGGCCCGGCTCCCTCTGGTGGCGGAGGCGGCGACGGCGGCGGCCAGGCTCACTCTGGTGGCGGAGGCGGCGACGGCGGCGGCCGGCTCCCTCTGGTGGCGGAGGCGGCGACGGCGGCCCGGCTCCCTCTGGTGGCGGAGGCGGCGACTGCGGCCCGGCTCCCTCTGGTGGCGGAGGCGGCGACGGCGGCGGCCCGGCTCCCTCTGGTGGCGGAGGCGGCGACGGCCCGGCTCCCTCTGGTGGCGGAGGCGGTGACGGCCCGGCTCCCTCTGGTGGCGGAGGCGGCGACTGCGGCCCGGCTCCCTCTGGTGGCGGAGGCGGCGACGGCGGCGGCCGGCTCCCTCTGGTGGCGGAGGCGGCGACGGCGGCGGCCCGGCTCCCTCTGGTGGCGGAGGCGGCGACGGCGGCCCGGCTCCCTCTGGTGGCGGAGGCGGCGACGGCCCCCGGCTCCCTCTGGTGGCGGAGGCGGCGGCGGCCCGGCTCCCTCTGGTGGCGGAGGCGGCGACGGCGGCCGGCTCCCTCTGGTGGCGGAGGCGGCGACGGCGGCCCGGCTCCCTCTGGTGGCGGAGGCGGCGGCCCGGCCCCTCCCTCTGGTGGCGGAGGCGGCGACGGCGGCCCGGCTCCCTCTGGTGGCGGAGGCGGCGACGGCCCGGCTCCCTCTGGTGGCGGAGGCGGCGACGGCCCGGCTCCCTCTGGTGG
The DNA here is from genome assembly GCF_017654505.1 of Polyodon spathula. Lineage (NCBI taxonomy): Eukaryota > Metazoa > Chordata > Actinopteri > Acipenseriformes > Polyodontidae > Polyodon > Polyodon spathula. Next base: position 49,565,055 of record NC_054537.1, on the reverse strand, counting down.
CGGAGGCGGCGACGGCGGCCCGGCTCCCTCTGGTGGCGGAGGCGGCGACGGCCCGGCTCCCTCTGGTGGCGGAGGCGGGACGGCCCGGCTCCCTCTGGTGGCGGAGGCGGCGACGGCGGCCCGGCTCCCTCTGGTGGCGGAGGCGGCGGCGGCCCGGCTCCCTCTGGTGGCGGAGGCGGCGACGGCCCGGCTCCCTCTGGTGGCGGAGGCGGCGACGGCGGCCCGGCTCCCTCTGGTGGCGGAGGCGGCGACGGCCCGGCTCCCTCTCTGGTGGCGGCGGCGGCGGCCCAGCTCCCTCTCTGCGGCCCGGCTCCCTCTGGTGGCGGAGGCGGCGACGGCGGCCCGGCTCCCTCTGGTGGCGGAGGCGGCGACGGCCCCGGCTCCCTCTGGTGGCGGAGGCGGCGACGGCGGCCCGGCTCCCTCTGGTGGCGGAGGCGGCGACGGCCCGGCTCCCTCTGGTGGCTGGTGGCGGAGGCGGCGACGGCCCGGCTCCCTCTGGTGGCGGAGGCGCGCGGCGGCCCGGCTCCCTCTGGTGGCGGAGGCGCCGGCGGCCCGGCTCCCTCTGGTGGCGGCGGCGACGGCGGGCCCGGCTCCCTCTGGTGGCGGAGGCGGCGACGGCGGCCCGGCTCCCTCTGGTGGCGGAGGCGGCGGCCCCGGCTCCCTCTGGTGGCGGCGGCGGCGGAGGCGGCCCGGCTCCCTCTGGTGGCGGCGGCGGCGGCGGCCCGGCTCCCTCTGGTGGCGGAGGCGGCGACGGCGGCCCGGCTCCCTCTGGTGGCGGAGGCGGCGGCGGCCCGGCTCCCTCTGGTGGCGGAGGCGGCGGCGGCCCGGCTCCCTCTGGTGGCGGAGGCGGCGACGGCGGCCCGGCTCCCTCTGGTGGCGGCGGCGGCGGCCCGGCTCCCTCTGGCCGGAGGCGGCGGCGGCTCCCTCTGGTGGCGGAGGCAGCCACTCCCTCTCGGGCTCTGAGAGCGGCGGCAGCTCCTCCCCCTCTGGCTCTGGGAGCGGCGGCGGCTCCTCCCTCTCGGGCTCTGGGAGCGGCGGCGGCTCCTCCCCCTGCTCTGGCTCTGGGAGCGACGGCGGCTCCTCCCCCCTCTCTGGCTCTGGGAGCGACGGCGGCTCCTCACCCCTCTCTGGCTCTGGGAGCGACGGCGGCTCCTCACCCCTCTCTGGCTCTGGGAGCGACGGCGGCTCCTCACCCCTCTCTGGCTCTGGGAGCGACGGCGGCTCCTCACCCCCTCTCTGGCTCTGGGAGCGACGGCGGCTCCTCACCCCTCTCTGGCTCTGGGAGCGACGGCGGATCCTCCTCCCTCTCTGGCTCTGGGAGCGACGGCGGATCCTCACCCCTCTCTGGCTCTGGGAGCGACGGCTCACCCCTCTTTATTGGAGTGACCGGGGCATCTCCCATGTCTACTGCCAGGTAATTAACCACCATGAGGGCAACCTCTGGGAAGGAGGCTGGGTGGTGTTGTTTCTCCCACTGTTCCCACCTCTCCCCATCTCGATGCCACAGCGTGTTGATAACTATGGGGAGATCGTGGACGAGGTCTGCCTCAGGGTGCATCAACCAGTCCCAGATCTCCTGGGACGGTGGTGAAGGTGGTGGTGCTGGAGGTAGTGGGGTGGCCCCTGATGCCCGGGGTGAACACGGCACCTCTTCCTGGGCCTGGTTGTAGGGGCATCCTGCCCAGTTGTGGCCGTCCTCCTCACACCGGCCACACCAGTTTGCCGGTGGCACGTCTGGGCAGGACCGCCAACGATGGTCCTCCTTCCCACACCAGGAACACCAGGGGAAGAGGCTGGCCGGGTCCTCCAGCGGTGGCTGCAGCAGCTTACATTTCTTCAGCTGCTGCTGCTTTTCCTGCCTTTGCCGCTGTCTGCTCTTCTTTCCCATTTTTTTTTTTTCAAAAAAAAAAAAAAAAATTATCCCAAAAATTCCACAAAACAAAACAAAAATACTGCTCTGAGCCTCTAGGTGGCGCTATCCCACTCTGACACCAAATGTGGCAGGCTGGCGAGTGGATAGAGGCCCAGAGACAGACTGCAGTTCAAAAAAATAACTATTTTATTATAAATAAAAACAAAATGAAAGGGCACAAGAGCCAAAACAAAACAATTTAAACACAAAGAAAGACAAAAAGCAAAATTTACAAAAATAACAATCTCCAGGCTGGGCAATGCCTTCACTGGATTCAAGCTCTCCAAACAACCAAAAAAAAACCCAACCTGCTTCCTCAGCTCCCTCTCCCCAAATGAGAAGCAGAGGCCTCCTTTTATATCAGGTGGCTGGGCGCTGATTGATCGTTAATCAACCTAATCAACTAATCAACCGCAGCCACCTGAACATAATAAACCCAGGCAGGCAGGGGAAGTTAACCCCATCCCTGCCAATTTAAAAGGGCAGAGCTTTGCTCTTCCACATAGACATATTGAATTCTTATCGATTTCCATATACAGAAGTCAATCTGTGTCGATGAATACCGCAGCTCTCCAGATCTGCAGTTCCAATGTAGACGACACTTGCTTCAGTTCTTTTCGTGCAGATACGTGGAAACAAAGACCCGCTTTCCGATTAATGCAGTATCCCGTTTACTGATCCAGTCTCTCACAGGGCAGGTGATGATTTTAGCCATTATTCAGAACATTGGTTCGTCCTTGACTTCTGTGAATTCGAGCATGTGTGCTCCCATGACTTCGGAAACTTTCTTCAGAGCAGTGTAGCTTCCATTTCGTTCCTCTGAACTCCAAGCCACCTCTAGCGGGTGGACACTCCTCATGCACACCTCCTTTGCTGACAGCACACTTGGTCAGTACGCATGTCTGGAAGCAGCAGCTCAACTGGAAGCAGCACCACACAGCAGAATCTCGCTCACACTTTGAAAGATCAGCGGGTTTTATGATTCTCTCTTCAACCCTATGATTGGTTAGTCTGGTTATTTTGGGCAGTGCCTGAGTCCACATGAAGTGTCTTTCATTGGTTGTTCTCGTAACGACTTGGCCCCTTGTTCTCCATTGGTTCGTTATTTCGTCCCCTGTCGGCTGGATTTACGACAAGGACTGGTTCTCATCTATGGTGTCAAGGTACCCAGAATTGTCTGGAAGTTGCCTTCAGCAAAATACTACTGGCGCCGAAATGACTCATTCAGTGGGCGTGTCACTTCCTGGCTATTATAACCTGAGTACATCTGTTTCAAAGCCTGCCCCAGCCGCACCCAAGTCAGATTAACTGGCTACAGACCCTTGGGGCCTTTGTAAATGTGTATTCTATGTTTCAATTTTACCAGGGGCTTTTCGTCTCTATTTAGTGTGGCGATTACTCCCATTGTGGGGATATGATTGCACTAAACTTGAGGGAAGGTCCCCTCTTCCTTGGTGGGTTATTAACATGGGGTCTCCCTGTTGGCTGCTTGTGAGGCACAGTTTTACTGGTGTTTCCACAAGATATATGCCATTTTTCGAATTTCTTGGCTGCTAGTTTGCAAGTAGTATAATGTTTTCCCTGTCTTTGGGAAACAAGTTAGCAACAAACAACCTTTTAAAGAAAATGTCCTAATTTTGATAATTTTGCCCATAAAAATACATGTTTCTTAACCTTTCGTAATAATTTCTGGGACACTCATTTTCTTTTTGTCTGATCTGCAATGAGGCCATCTCATCAGTGACTCTGTCCAAGCCGAGTGAGAACTCTGTAATCAGGTGTCCTGTATATTTATGTTTTTACATCTAAGGTCATATCACAACGTGGTTTCCTCACAAATTACTATTAAAGATACTTAATCACTATAGTTCACCAATTATTCTATAAACTACAGCAATACATTACTCCAATAGTAATTTGCAATTCTGGCAATTTAATTAAATTGATTAAATCATGAATGTTTACTCTCTGTAAAAGTGCACCTTGTTTCAAATAAAAAAATAAATAAAAAAAAAACCACAGCCAATTTAAGAAATAATGATTTTTAACTAGTTTTATTATATAGCACAAATGGATAAGCAAAGACAAAACATAATAGATAGTCTAAATCTAATAGCTATATGCAATTCTTGATAGGTTAAGAATTATATATTTACCCTTGTTGAGCTTGAAGAAAGGTTTTAAAAGCAGGAATGTTTCAAAGTTTTGCAAGTCCAGTTGTAAAAAGAGTCCATTAATGTGCAAAACTTGATTTGAGAGTCCTGGAGTTTCGTTGCCAATTGTTAGATTTCCAAGAACAACGTGTGCAATTTTTCTTTTAAAATCCCACGTAGAAAGTCAATTGCAGTTAATCCTCTTCAAAGATATTGTATTTTGGTTGCAGTTCAACTCAAAGTTTAGTTCCAAGGCAGATCAAAGCTCTTAAGTTGAAGAAGGTTTTCTCCAACAAGACATCTTCTGTAGCTTCAGGTCCAAAATAGATCTTGAATGGATGGAAAAATCAAGACTAAGAAAACATTCGATTTCCAGTCTTTAAAATTGGCATGAGATGGGTGTTCTGAGACATCAGCCAATCATTTGGGATAGACCCAAAATGTAACTTCATTGGCAGTTGTCCTTAGAAAAAGGTGTGTCCTTGATCTTTAAAGAATGGATAAGGCCTTGGATAAGGCCATACATCAAATATCTTTTTAAAAGGTAAAAGTCTCTTTTATTAATAACTCCACTGTGCTCCTTCCTGTCTCTATAAAACCTTCATATTCATGTTGCCCACAAAAAGATGAATAACTCCATACTTTATTATATATGGCTACTCAGAATAACACAAATTATATTTGCTTATAAAGTACTATGTTACTAGTCTGGTTATTTTGGGCAGTGCCTGAGTCCACGTGAACAAAAATGCACTAATTTAAACCTTTCGGCCAGGAGACAAGGTAATGCTGCTACTTCCCTCATCAGAATCGAAATTGTGTGCTAAATGACAGGGGCCATATGAAGTGATTCGGGCATTAGGGAAGGTGAATTATGAAATTACATAGCCCTTTTGTTCTAATGAACGTGTAATTTATCATGTAAATTTATTAAAGCCCTGGCAGGCAAGGGAGGTCTTGTTTATAGCCCCAGACAATATAGAGGATGATTTAGGTCCCTGTCCAGAGACTCCTAGCACAAAAGTCATTTAGATGGGGGAACAATTGGTTCCAGATCAGCAACTGGAACTGTGCGGCAGAACTAATTTGGTGATTATGACATTATCTCTCCACCAGAAGTCACCGTGCGAGAGAGACCATATCGAATCCCAGAAAGTTGACAAAGTGGGGTTCGTAAAGAGGTATGGGACATGCTCGAGCTTGGGGTGATTGAACCTTCCATGTGCGAGTGGTGCAGTTCTATTGTAATAGTCGCCAAGAAAGATGGCACCAATTGCTTCTGCATAGATTTCAGGAAGGTAAACACTATTGCCAAGTTTGAAGTGTACCCTATGCCTCAGGTCGATAAACTTTTAGATAGACTGGGAAAAGCTAGGTTTATCTGCACTCTGGACATGATAAAGGGATACTGGCAGATCCCCTTAACTCGTGGTTCTAGAGAGAAAACCACATTTTCAACACCAGAAGGGCTGTTCCACTTTAAAACCATACCGTTTGGGCTACAGGGTGCGCCCACTGCCTTTCAGAGACTGATGGACCAGGTTTTACGCCCACATCATGAATATGCAGCAGTGTATATTGATGACATGGTTATTTACAGCTCCACCTGGTGAGAGCATTTGGCTAGGATTGCAGCCATCCTTCAGTCTCTGAGAGTAGCCCGGCTGACAGCTAACTTGAGAAAATGTGAGGATTTTTAATGGGGAATGGAAGGGTGTGACCCTTAGTCACCAAAATCCAGGCTTTGGTCGACACAGTCATCCCAAAAAACCAAAACTCGGATGAGGTCACTACTGTGATTAGCCAGTTATTACTGTCGCTTTATCCCCGAGTATGCCACAATGATTAACCCTCTAGTCGAAATCACCAAAAAGAGTGCTTCAAATTTGGTTAAATGGTCAGCTGAGTGTCTTAAGGGGCGTTTGATATTATTAAGCAGAAACTGTGCCAGGCCCCCACTCTTATCACACCTAATTTCACCAGGAGATTCATCCTCCACACCAATGCATCGTACGCAGGTTTGGGTGCAGTCTTGTCCCAAAAGGTGGGTGGAGTAGAACACCAGATACTGTATCTAAGTAAAAAGATGCTACCTTGAGAGCGCAACTACTCCGAGGTCGAAAAGGAGTGTTTGGCCATTAAATGGGCTGCTCACTCTTTACGATACTATTTGCTGGGGCACTCATTTGATCTTGTCACAGACCACGCCCCACTCAAGTGGTTAAGCACAATGAAGGATAGCAATGCCCAAATAACTTGGTGGTATCTGGCATTGCAACCCTTCATGTACTACATGGTACACCATGTGGGGAAAGACCACTAAAATCCAGATTATTTTTTCTGGGAGTGGAAATAGATTTAGCCGAGTGTTCCTTCGGCTCCACTCTGAGTGGTGGGATATGTGACAGAAATATAATGAAACTTGGTTATAAATTTCTCTCCCGACCTGTGAGGCTTCAAAGCAGCAAAGGTATTGTCCTTTGGACAGGCTGGCCCGACAGTTCATTTCCAGGGTCAGGAAGTCAGTCAGCCTAGAAGGCGGCGAGACTCCATTGCCAGAACGTATTGACCTGGACAGGAAACAATGTAGCAGCCACAGATTGTAAAAGCAGCTGCAATCGTTTACCAAGGGATCATGCGTACTAGCATATAAGGGGGGCGGAGACTCATAATCTTTTCCTTCGCCTTGGTTACGAAATATAACCCGGAAGGCCCTGTGCAGTAAATAGTACAATATTGTGAGTGTTTGTTTGTTTGTCTTGTCTATAATTGTTACTTGTGTCTTCATAGATGGCTAACATGTTCCGCAGCTGTCACTATGGGCCAGCAGTAAAACCTAGAACAACACTATTTGTCACTCTATAAACTGTATCACCCACCACGAGCACTACAGCACGCACCCAGGACTGGTGACTGTGTTTGTATATTGTGGGAAAGATACCCCTGTTTATTGTTTAGGGCTGCAAATCCCTGTTACAGTCCTCCATGTTTTACATATCACTGTGTATAAGCGGGGCTTATTATTTGGTCGCCAGACTAGGGTTACACTTTTCCATACTGGATTACAAATCTCTGTTTTATTCCTGCACTTCATCACCTCGGCACCTGTTAATCAGCAGCCACTTTGCCACAGTTATGCAGTGCCTACAGAAACTATTCACCCCCTTTGGATGTTTTCACAGTTTGTTGTGTTACAACCTGAAATCTTGATGCATTTAAACAGGATTTATTTTCGTTTGATTTACACAGCCTACTCAACACTTTTAACGCGTGAAAAAATTGGGGGGGGAAGTGGCGGGATGAAAAAATAAAGGAAAAAACCTGAAACAAATTACAAAATCTGAAAAGTCTTAATTAGATAAGTATTCACCCCCTTTGCTTTGACACTCCTAAATAAGCTCAGGTGGAGTCCATCTGTGTGCAATAAAAGTGGTTCACATGATTTCAGATTAAATACAAATGTAAGGTCCCACAGTTGGGTAGTGCATTCAAAGCAAAGATACTGCCATGATGATGAAGACCAAGGAGCTTTCAAAACAACCCTGGGATAAAGTTGTAGAAAGGCACAGATCAGGAGAGGGGTATAAAAAGATTTCAAAGGCATTGAATATCCCTTGAAGCCCAGTCAAGTCGATCATTAAGAAGTAGAAGGTATACAGCACTACCCAGAATCTGCTTAGAGCAGGCCGTCCTCCCAAAATGAGCAGCCAGGTAAGAAAGGCATTGGTCAGAGAAAAAGACCTACAGCATTCCATGGCTGAGATGGGAGAAACTGTCCACGTGTCAACAACAGCTGAATTACTCCATAAATCTGGCCTGTATGGAAGAGTGGCAAGAAGGAAGCCATTTCTGAAAAAAGCCCATGTAAAATCCCCATTGGCAAAAGATTCTGTGGTCCGATGAAACAAAAATTGAACTATTTGGCCTAAATGCAAAGCTTTATGTCTGGCACAAACCCAACACAACACATCACCCAGGTAACACCATCCCTACTGTGAAGCATGGTGGTGGCAGCATCATGGGATGCTTTTCATCGGCAGGGACTAGGAAGCTTGTCAGGGTAGAGGGCAAAATGGAAGGAGCTAAATACAGGTAAATCCTTGAGAAAAACCTGTTTTGTCTGCAAAAGACCTAAGACTGGGACAGAGATTCACCTTTCAGCAGGACAATGACCCCAAGCACATAGCCAAAGAGACAGTGGAGTGGCTTAAAATCAAGAAAATGAATGTCCTAGAGTGGCCCAGTCAAATCCCAGACTTTAATCCAATTGAAAATCGGAATATTGCACGATCCAGATGTGCAAACCTGGTAGAGACTTAGCCCAAAAGACTCACAGCTGTAATTGCTGCCAAAGGTGGTTCTACCAAGTATTGACTCAGGGGGGTGAATACTTATCTAACCAAGACATTTCAGTTTTTTTATTTCTCATTAACTGTTGTTTCACAATAAAAATTCTCTTGCCTCTTCAAAGTGTTGAGTAGGTTGTGTAAATAAAAGGAAAAAAAAAATCATATTTAAATGCATCGAGATTTCAGGTTGTTACACAAGAAATTGTGAAAACGTCCAAGGGGGGTGAATACTTACTATAGGAACTGTAGATATTCGTGAATAGTTTGTAGTTCATTTATTTCTTAGTCAAACAATTACAATGACCACAACATCCCCCCTTATTAATGGTAATTATGGCTGATCACATAAAGTTCCTACTTTGCATTAGTATTTTCAATACTTGTTTCTTGTTGCATTCCATTATATTTCAGATCAAAATGAAATATGATCAACATTAATTCAACTTCCCATTCAGAATGGAGTCCAACATTCCAATAACTCATAACTTTATCAAATTAGTTTTACCATGTCAATTTAGTTCAGACGTGGTCTACCAAACTAGCAATATATTATCAATCTCAATTGATGCTATATTCAAATTAACACAGAAATGGGGCATGATCAAATTCTTTGCATGTATGAGGCAACTCCTGTGACTTACACATTTCAACAAACAAAATACATTTCTTAAACACTATAAAGCAGGAAGTTATATTCCATGAATGAAGGTTGTTCTTGACATAGGCATTGTGTTGCGTCGGCTCTCAGCAAATAGTTATTTTGTAAGGAAGTAGCTTGTTGATTTCCAATAGTCTTGTAACATTATCTTCGGCTAAACTCACAGTTCAAAGAATTGAAAGTTGAAAAGTTATGTCATCTGTAAAAGTGTTCTCGCTGCAATTCTCTACGGCTAGTACATGAGCTTAGGCCCAGCTGCTAGCTATGCTTCAGCTGGTTTCGTGCAGAAACATGGAAACAAAGACCTGCTTTCAGTGTCCTGTTTACTGGTTCGGTCTCTCATAGAGCAAAGAGCAGGCCTCTCTTCAAAGCTGATTTCAGCCCTCAGAACATGATTTTAGCCAGTCGTCAGACCATTGATTCTCCCATGACTCCAGCACACTTTCCAACTGCTTTCTCAAAGCTTCATAAACTTTCTTCCGAACAGTTCAGCTTCCATTTCATTTCAGACCTCAGAACCACTTCCCTTTCTTTGCCTGTCCCAGTCTTTTTTAATTAAGCGCTGACCAATCTTGATTGGATCGTTGAATTCGTGGGCGGTGTTTAACGTCACGCAACGTGCCTAAACACTGGTTAGCTTGTCTCTGAGACACTCCTTGGCCTTGCCCACAGCTCATGATTGACAGTTCGACCAAATGTCCTTTGTCTTGTCAAAGGTTATTGACAGCACCAACACCCCCCCCTGCTTTCTTTTTGGGGGGGTGGGCTGTTCCTGTTGGCTGAGTGGTTCCATATCTCCACAGATATGTGTGAACATGTAGTGGATGATTTGGCCACTGTATTTTGATTTATTACTATGAGAAAGATATTAACATTATTTAGTATGACAGCATACTAAAATATGTATCCATCTGTGCCATACTGGACAGACAAAAATAAATAAATAAATAAATAAATAAAATAACTAAAGCTAACAAAAAAAAACAAAAAAAAACACTAGAAATATTTACAAGTCACACCTGCACACAAGTATAACAAAGGACATTTAATTCAGACAATTTAGGCAAGAATGGGTTAATAAAATATTGTTTTATATTTGTGACACTTTGAGTGACTGTCGATTATTGTCAAGGAAATCAGAGTTCCACGTGATAATGAATTGAAATAAGGTATGTCTCATTTCTCACATTTTGCTACACTGTGTAACACAGCGGGAGTTACTGGCATTTGTCGAGGCAGTCCATCATTTCCGGCACTATCTGCTGGAAATAATGCTTTGCGATGGCATTCCACTATGAAAGGCACTAAATAAAGATTGATTGCTTGAAAGGCCACGCGACTCTGCAGTAGCTCATTCCGGGAACCAGAGGGACAAGCTGCCTGCTGGATTGAGCAGCTGCAGGAGTTTAACTACGCCTTCCTGCACCGAGCAGGGGAGGCGCACGCGACGTGGACGCCCTGTCCCGCCAATTCTGTGTGAAAGAGAAGCTTGCACTGTGACACAGAGACTGAACTCACCCTGGCTGGGATTTACCAGGGCCTGGATCAGGAGCTCGACCTGGAAATGAGTGGATCCATGATTGTTCAGGTATGTGATTGTGGAGGTGCTTAGAGCTCATCACGGAAACCCAGGCACCAGTCGCTTTGGGGTGATGAAGACTTCAACCACACACTGACCGAGCAGTTGCCTGTGACCACCGCCAGCCTCCAGAGGGACTGGGACACACACCTACCTCTTGTGCTGCTCATCTGTTGCTCGGTTGTCCAACCCTGCTCATGCTGGGGCACCAGCTGAGTTGGTCTGACTGCTGGACACCCCTGGTGAACCCCCGTGTCCTGAGTACGCCCAGAAGCTACAGGATTGGCTGGAGATAGCCCACTGCTTTGCCTGGGACCAACTGCAGGCTGCTGGTTCCTGGCAGAAGCAGAGCTACAACCTCAGGACTCTGGGGCGCCACTTTGTAGCCAGAGCTGGTCTGGGTCTTCAGCCCCAAAAGGAAGCGGGGCTATTGCCCCAAACTGGACAGCCACTTTCTTGGAGAGGTGGTGTACCGGGTGCAGCTTAGGGGCGCAAGGCTGTCCTGCACCGGGACCGACTATCATGGACAAGACCCGTCACTGACTAACCCAGCAGTCCCTGAAAGTCCTCCTTTTACTCCTTCTGCCCCAGATACACCCTGCCCTGACAGCCCCATGCATGTCCCTGGTCCCTGTCAGTCCCTTCCCCCAACTTCACGCTGGTGAGAAGACAATGACCCAGGCTTTCTCGTTCCCTCTGGGACGAGGAAATAAGGAGGGGAGCTATGCAATGACTGTCGATTTGCTTTGGTGCAGGACTTCTTGTCTGTCCCCTTTGTCTTGCATGTTTTGTCACTGTGTTGCTTCACATCATGTTTTTTTGCTGTGCCATGTGACTAACTAGCGAGGGGCGGGGGTTTGAATGACATGCCCAAGATTGGTGAAGGCGGATGGAGGGGGCGGGTTAATGCAAAAGAATAAAGAGCTGTGATAAGACAAACAAAATAAAGCCAGTAAGAGAACTGAGACACGTCTGTATGTGAACTGCTTACCCTCGATTCTACAATACATAACCTTTTTGCACCTTTGTTTTGTGTGTTTAGTTTTGCACGATAAGTTTATGTTGATATTTTTATAGTTTTTCTAGCATATTATTTTAGATCTGTGTGGGATTTGAAATGTATTTGAGAGTGATTTGTATTTTTGATCACCCTTTTTCTCTCGAGTTACATTAATTCTGCACTACACAAAGTGTTGTTTTCGTGAGTGAGATTTCTTGGATACTGATGAAATGAACAGATAATGTAAAACAAATACCTTCTTGGTCTTTGCTTATACTCAGTTTATACTCATACTATACTGGCCCATACACGCTAACGTGACAGGAATGCTAGATTACTTCTGTTAATCATAGTTTTAATAGCATCTTCCTCATCACTGCTCTTATTTCTTCCTGATGTATTAATTGCCTACTACTGTCGTACTTTCTCTGCTGCTCTACCTGAATTCGATCAATCACACATTCCTTCCATCTTCTGTGCATTTTCATCAGCTAGTCAATAATGCCCTGCCCCTGGCCCTGCAGCGGAAATGTATCCAACCCAAACGTACCCATACCTGGTGACCTAGGTATGGGTTGGGTACAACAATGGAACGTGCCATAAAGGTGTTGTCTACAGAATGTTGTTTTAGGGTAGATATTTTACCAACCCTTCTAATGATACAGATTTTTTTTTTTTTTTTTTTACTGATTAGAGATGTGAAACCTCTCAACAAGAAACTTTCCTGTGCTTTTTCATTTATGACTATTAATACTGCAAAAGAAAATTAAACATAGATACATTTCCAAAACTGATAATTTGGTTTTAGACCAATTCCCTGCTTGATCTGTCTGTATATCTTTGATTAGAGAAACACAGATATGTAGGGATACCAAGAGAGTGTATTTAATAAGTAATCGGAGTGTAAGCGGGGTAAAACACAATCCCACATTGACACCTGTCCCAGTAGTGAAGGGTATTTTTGGGTGATGCAAAAGATCAGCTGTGAATGTCCACTGAGAATGCATTTTATTTAATTAAAATGTAAAGCTAGATGAAATCAACCTTGCACAATTCTAAAGTTATCAGCAGACTGGTGTCAATCAATCAATATCAGAATTACTTTTTTCTGCAACCCCTGAAACGTGCAAACTTGGCAGTAACCATATCAGACATCCACCACCCAATCAAAGACAGAAAAAGACTACAAATCTTTATTCAACATAAAACTTTTATTAATGGGTAAAATGGAATGATAGGGTGGAATTTCCTGACTGTTCTATTAAAACGGCACAACTGAAACACTGGAACCAGAATTGGCAACGTAGTGGAAATCAAATCTGAAAATACACGTCTAATCCAGTTAACTCTTACAAATAAACCTGTAAAATAAGCATGGTGAAGCAATTTAAACCATCTCCATAGCCATTTTTCAAGATGACAATTACATCAAGTTTTTGTGCAGAATTTTAAATGAAAAGGTGGGCAGACTACTGTAACCCAAAGCCTTTAGACATCCTCTTCAATAAATCCTGGATGAAATAAATATTCACTTAACTATAATTGCACTATTTTTCTTGTAGAATAACTACACCTTAAAAAAATCTTCAACTTAACTGAAATTGCAATTCTTTTTTTAGACCAGGGTGTGCTGAATTCATATCTGAAATCATCTTTTTTGTTATTATAATGTGCTAAACTATTTAAATACTGGACAAATAACACAGTACAATTTCAAGATAATTTTAATACAAGGTCAAGTGAATTGACAAGCAAAACTTTAAAAGTAGAAAATCACAGACCATGAACACTGTTTTATACTAGAATCTATTATATGGTATTACATTGTTCCTCCTACATAATACTGTGGTCCATTAAACTTCTAATCTCCCAGTACAGTACAATAAAATCTAACAATTATTGAGGTGTACGGAATGATGTGATACAACACGATTCTTTATCTTCGTCCGTCATTAGACTAACATTCTAAAAACTGGAATATATTCTAGATATTGGTAAATCACAACGGTTAATAATGTTCAAGTCCCATGACTTTCAAAGAAGACAACATGCTGGGATTGTTAATTGTTAATTATATATATATATATATATATATATATATATATATATATATATATATATATAGAAGCAAGCAAGGATAAGGAATACAAACTAATGAATATATATTTCATCCTCAAATGTGCATTTGTACTAAGCATTTTTAGGATAACCAAGTAGATTTTCTGCTCTGTATGCCCATCTACAAAACTAACCACAAGTTTTTATTCTGGAGCAATGATCTATTCTACAGCGACCTGCTGTTACTGAGAATACTGAGATGACAGAACCTTTGATCAGTAAAGCTTATAGATAACAGTTGAACAAGTCTGCCTATAAGCAGTAAGCAAGCAGGTTCGTATCCCATTATACACGTCTATATATATAATATATATATAGATATCATATAGATATATATTATATATATTATATCTATATAATATATATATATATATTTGTAGTAACTGTCTCTACATTCATTCACGATCAACGGTTTCTACAAATGTCGTTTGGGTTATTCCAAGGTCCAACAGCCAGGTTCCAAGGCTATGGTAATACTGGCAGGATAACACAGTATATTTACTTTACATATATACTTTACATCTTATATGGTGAACCTAAAGGAATCATTTTTTAACAGCAGCTATTTACATAGTTGTGCACATGGTTAAGAGGAGGCATCAGTCATTCACTTTGCTTAAGAAGCCTAATGCTTTTATTAATGAAGACGTGCAATGCACAAGTCAGTTTGCTGCTAGTCAGATAAGATGTGAACAAATGACATTGGGAAGACACCCTTCCGGTCTGGCTGTCCCTCGATGTGTCCAATCTGTTTTAAAAAAAATGAAACAAAAAAAAAACAACAACATAAGAAAGTTTATAAACGTTGGTTGTTAGTAGCTTAACATGTTTGGTTGTTAGTAGCTTATTGATCCCAGAATCTCATCAAGCAGCTTCTCAAGGACCCCAGGGTGTCAGTAATAATATGGCACAAATCTGGCATTACATAATATTGACCCTATTTCGAAAAACTTGCAAAGACAATACACATTAGGTATAAAGTTAAATAATACAAAGAAAAGCAAATTATTGAGTTTATTGCTTGCTCTTTATTAATTAGTCTCCAAAAAGGACACATTTTAAAGTTACAAATTAAATAATGATACACATTATAATAATGTAAGAGAAAATTGTTTATTAATTAATATTGAACTAATACAGAAAAAATGAATGCTATAATACAACAAATATATGTTGTTTGTAAAGGACGCATAATGTTAAATGTGCAATTAATTAACTAAACAATAAAAAATACATCTTTTTTGTGTGGATATAAAATAATTATAATAATGTATGGACCAGAATATATTATCACACAGTAATTTGTAATTTACTAAACTATGATCACACAATAATATGACATATATCATTGTGTGATAATAATATATTCTGACCCACATGTTCAATGTTTCTTAAAACATGAAACATTTCTATATTTACTTATTGTTTGTCAGTTTCTCATCTGTTATAGATTAACAAGAAATGTAAAATAGTGTTTTTTTATTTCTATTAGTTTTTGTTTTTTCATAACTGAAATAACGTACATTTTCAAAGTCTAAACAAATGTAACCCACAGTGCGACCACATGGCTATAAAATGTGCAATATTGACAAACCCTATACTGAGCAAAACAGTAAAACAAAAGGATGTTACACAACAAACTCTCAGATAAACATGTATAATGGATATTTTGCATTGTGTTATTATGGTACTGTAGTCCTGCCATAGTTAAGGTTGCTATGTTCTTTCTATTATAAGACCTTATTTTGTGCAGCTCTAAAGTGGGGTTAAGTTAAGTTGCCATTTTGGATTTCATGTCTGAGTGGTAGGGTACAATTGACAAAGGCAGGATTGACAAATACGTTTGTCAAAAACGATGAACTGGTTTCGACTTATGAAGTTATGTATTAATTGGCTTAATTTGTATCATTTAATTACATTTAAAAAAAAATGCAGAGCTGTTTTACGGTAATTAATGTATTATTATTAGGCTTGTAGTATTAATATTATTCATAATTTTCATTATTAATGTCAGTATTAATCCAAATAGAGCGCCAAGCTCAGTGAGGTACAGCAGGGGACAGTAACTTCATTTAGGAACGCTTTCCAGTTTGAACTACAGCTCCCAGAATGCAAACCAACGGCTGATCGTAGCTAACATTTCAAGCTTTTCACAAGTGTAACATCATATTGTACTGTACAGAGTAAGTAAATAAATAATAAAAACTGTGTCAGTCAGTGATAGGTGAACGAGTACTTAAAACCTACATGTACACTTAGGCTGAGAGACTGAGCACCAGAGCACCTATAAATAATGGCGAAACATTTCAAATAAGCCTAAAATGATTATTTACATTACGTAGGCTTACAAAAATCAAAAACACTCACCCATACAACCACAAAAGCCAGAAGAACTTCCAAAGAAATAATTTTTGTTTATTTCTAATGTAAAACAAATAGCTATGCACTTTGATACTCTACTGTAAATAATATGGAATGTATAGAATTAAAAACATCTCGATTAGCCGTCATAAAACAAAAACATGGTAATGCTAAATATACAAAAGCATTTGAAACACTGCACTGTACAGTCATGCTCATTTAGTGCAAATACTGTAGTCAGGACCCAGCGTATTTTTATCTGTAATTATTGTCAATTTCCTCATTTTAAAAAATAAATAATTTCTCTCTCTCTCTCTCTCTCTCTCTCTATATATATATAATATATATATAAATATAATAGTGTAACATTGTATGACCTTATTTAGACTGACGTGCACAAAAAATGCACTTTGGGTAAGTCGGACGGTTTGCCTGTTCTTTGGGATTGCAAACAGAAAAGGCATTGAGCTGCACGCCTGTTACATGGCTATTGTTTGGGGAAGTGTTTTGTCCCAAGTCATTGTTATAGTTTTATTATAAATAATTAATTTTACTGAAGTGCACTACTGTTGACCCCACAACTGGAAGTAGATTACAGGGTCCACTTGGAAAAACTGAAAGAACCTGAACAGATCATGGGTATTTTCTGAGAAAACCGCATTACTCATGGAATACTGAGGTAAACGCTTAGCAACACAAACATTAGTTTACCTACCATAAACCTGGTTCCCTGAAAGAGAAGATGGCCACCAAACATCGTTATGGGATACACTCCCGTCTACTGGTAGGTGTCACTGAGCTCCTATGTCAAACCTGTACCGCCGCCATACACGTCAGACACACTGTCAGTCGACGGTGCCTGTCTCGTTTGGGATGCAAACAGAACGCATTGAGCTACGCCTGTAGCAGGCGCATGCATAATAAACCCAGCTCGATGGCTGATACCTCTGCTGCCATCAGACGCAGAATTTCTTGGCACAAAACAAGGGACACTTCGATCCCTGTCGAAACAGGGAGAGGTGGTGTTGTAAAGCTGCTACCCTGTCGTCTGACAGGTATGTGTGCATCGTGGTGGAGTCCAGCCAGAGCCCCACACATACGTTATGTACTGCACTGGCATCAGCCGACTCTTGGCATCGTTGACGGTGAGGCCCAGCCTCACTAGATTCTCCATCACTAGCGCCGTGTGGGCCACCGCTCCCTCTCGCGACAAGAACAGATCAACCAGTCGTCGAGGTAATTCATCACCTTGACTCCTTGCAACTTTGAAAACATACGTGGAGCTGGGGAGAGGCCGAACGGCAGCATGAAAAACTCGTATGCCTTGCCCTGAAAGGCGAAGCTGAGGTATTTCCTGTGCTGTGGACAAATGAGAAAGTATCTCGAGTAGAAACCCTCTCAGAGAGAGGTATGATCTACGAGACAAACGGCACGCTTGTCCAGCAAGGCTACCACTTCGGTCTGGAGCACCGAGGCCTGAAGCGGGTCCGTCACGAACGTAGTGATGCCGCGAAAAGGAGGGGGTCCCAAACGCGTAACTGTATTGTACGGTTGAAAGCACCCACACGTCAGAGGTGCAAGCGTGCCAGTAGTGCAGCTGTTGTGCCGTGAATTGGGTCTGAGGCTGCCAGCCTTCAGGGGTACTGTTGGGGCGGCTGAGGCTGGGGCGGGGCTAGCGTGGGCGGGTGTTTAGGGCGGAACCCCTGGAACTGCTGTAGTGGTTGTTGCTGCGTGGGCTGGCTATGGCCACGTCCACCATGCTGAGGGAGGGTCCTGACTCTCGGCTGAGATGAGGCCTGTAGGCGGTGCCTAAGGTCACCCAGCGGGGCTGTGGGAATCGGCATCGTCCGGGTTACCATATTCTGCTGTGCCGAGTGCCAGCAGCTCGACCTGACCCGCGCCGGAGCGGGTGGATGGAGCAACACGGCTACCTACCTGGACGAAGGCTTGTTGGAGGATCTCCTCCACTGCTGCGCTGAAGGTGTGGCCTGGAGATATCGGCACGTCCAAAAGCGCGGCCTTATCAGCGTCAGGCATCCAGGTTCTGACCCTGCAGGCCGGAGATCTGGAGCAACATGTGGACGATCGGGGCCTAGGCACCGCGCACACATGCTGTGCCTGTCCTCCAGTGGAAGGCCGTGCAGGCATGGAAGCCAGCTCTACCAGTCATAGTGCCGGGTTATAAACCACTGCGCTGTAAACACTCTGTGAGCCACATACACCGAGCACCGTGCAATAATAACACTGTGCACACTGCGTGCACCGAGCACTGTGCGCACCGCTTGCACCAGGCACTGCATGTACCGTGCAGCACTGGTCTAATATGCACCGCGTGCACTGAGTACCGCGCCGCACTAGCATGCTAGCCTATATCGGTACAGCGACAATAAGCACCGTGCGCACCATAGTACCGAAGTAGCACAGGCACAGTCTTATGCACTATGGTATTAAAAACAACCAGGGCAGCTGTGCACGGTGCCTACACTGACCGCATGGTCATACGCCTGACCAGCGCGTAGCGTACAACAGGGGGACAGGGCCGAAACCGCAGCGGGTGATTGACTTACACTACACAGTAATTAAAACAGCTTTTAAAATAGCACTCTGTCTATTGATTGAGAGACCTACACCAAAAGTGAAGGCGCGCGCAGACAGTTTATGTCTCAACCCAACAACGAGGGAAGCCTCGGTGAGGAGTATATGGCTGGCCCGGCGAAAGCAGCCGTGGAGCAGCTAGCGCTCTACGCGAGTACAGGGACACGTAGCTACAATCAAAACAAGGCCCAACCGTGGCCTGCAGGCGGCTGGTTTGCGAACTTGACAACGGGAACAAGGCAAGCCCGGTCCCGTAGAGTAATAGTGCTCGCCGAAGTAAGAAAGGGTGAAAAACACACACAATTCTTAACAATAATACTTACCGTACTAAGATGGACAGACAGAAAGAAGCAGCCTTACACATGGAGCGCGCAGGTGCCGATAGTCAGAAATAGAATAAAAAGGCTACGAATTTTTAAACTACTGATTCCGGGAAAGTAGTGATGTCAGCTTTCAGCACAAAGTGCAGGGGAACTAGCAGTAGCTTACACAGCACTTTTTAAAAGAAAAGAGGGCTCAATGCAACAGGTCTTACCTTACCAATGTGAGAAGCGAAAGAGGGTGTTCCTCCCCCTGCATGACAGTTAAGTACCCTCAGGAGGCGGGACCGAGGACATCACTGGGGGAAGGGAGCCTATCGGCAGCTTTGATATAGGAGCTCAGTGACACCTACCAATAGATGGGAGTGTATCCCATAACAATGTTTGGTGGCCATCTTCGAATTGAAAGGGAACTAGTTCTTCATAAAAATCAGGATAAAAACTATTTTTTATTGGATCCATATTGGATCCTAATAGCGCTTACTCCGGTTCAAATGCTTAAATAAGTTTTACATTTGCACTCAATTGTAAAATGTATACATTAGGCCACATTTATGTCTCATGTTCATGATACTGTATATGCGGTATGCTGTATTGAGTATTATATATGTTTCACTAATAGATGATAACTAGCATGTTTTTGCAATTAGAAAATTTTGCATTACTGGGTTACTGTAGTATAAGACAAAGTCATGTCTCATTACTGGATTGCTGTAGTGTTTGATAAAGTGCACAGGGACAGATTTTTTTCATAAAGACTAATAAGCCAGCTGACACATTTCAGTAGCTGATCTCACATTTTTATGTCCCTAGCCCTGGAAATTAGATCTAAACCTAAATTAGATCTCTTAGAACAGTCCTGAGGATTCTGTGTGGTCCAGTGGTTAAAGAAAAGTGCTTGTAACCAGGAGGTATTTGGTTCAAATCCCAGCTCAGCCACAGATTCATTTTGTGACCCTGAAAAAGCCACTTAACCTCCTTGTGCTCTGTCTTTCGGGTGAGATGTTCTTTTAAGTGACTCTGCAGCTGATGCATAGTTCACACACCCTAGTCTCGTATCTTGTAAAGTGCTTTGTGATGGTGGTCCACTATGAAAGGCAGTATAAAAAAAAAAAAAAGATTACTATTATACCAGGCTGCTTGCCTTTTTATGGGTGGAATCCACTTCAAGGGTTGCTGTACAACATACTTCCTTCCACGTGTGGTGTAGGAAATGGGACATTAAGGCCTGCATCTTTAACTCACCCCTGATGCATCGCATCAGATATGATGTCATACATGACATCAGTAATGACATCAGCAATGACTAATCACATGACAAATGCTCCACCAAGACTGCCCAGAAGGACATTACCAAAACAATAACCTTTGGAGAGCTTCTGTGATGTCACCATAAACTAGGAGACCTTTAGATTACAGTCACAGAACCTGTAACTCACTGAAGTACATTTTTTATTTTTTATAATACGTGGATATTAGTATATGTAATTAAAAAAAAAAAAAAAAAAAAGGCAATATAAAAGGTGTCTTTGCTTAGGTCACAGGTCAAATCGAATTGTCTAGAGCAGTGGTCTCCAACCCTGGTCCTGGAGAGCCCCTATCCAGCAGGTTTTATAGGTGTCTTTACATCATCAGTGGCTAAAGATCTGGAACACCTGTTAATCTTGACTAATTAAGGCAATAATTGGTTCAATTAAGTAACCGAGAGATTGGTTGAAAGGAAAACCAGCAGCCACAGTAGCTCTCCAGGACCAGGGTTGGAGACCCTGGTCTAGAGGAATATTTCTTTTGTTTTTGTAATTATAGAATATATTTGCAATTAATTATAGAATATTAAAAAAAAAAAAAATTCAGATGTTGCCAAAATTACCCTGTGAGGATCCAGAAATAAATATAATTCCAGTAATGGCTGTTTACCATAACATTTAAGTTTGTTAAAATCAAAATGTCTCCCTTTTGCCACCTTGTAGGCACCCATCCTTTGCACTTCCTTCAAAATAAAGGCTTACATCTTTGACATCGAGCTACATGTAATACAGTAAATGCCATTTACACCATACTACACCAGTAAACTCCAAATACAACTGTGAAAATAAGATAAACTCCAAGAATGTCAACTGACTTAAATGCAATAAGTTTTTTTTACTGCTCCAAAAGGCTAAACCCTACAGTCCTTTTTATTTTTTCAGGTAAACTTTAAAAGCTTCACAGGGACACTCACCCACCACTCTTGATCCTCTTCACCAGTAACAATAATCACCTCACCCTCCAGAAATGTCAACTCATCATCGTTGTCAGCTTGGCAGTCATAAATCGTTTTGACTCGCCGCACCTTGTTCTTCCCCTGCGAAGACAGCAAACATTACTACACTGCTTTTAGCATTCATACCTGCAGAAGGACCACATATTTAAAATAACCAAGTTGCATTTTTCCCTATTAGTCTCCTCTACTGCATGACATTCTGTTCATAAAACACTGTTAACCCCATTTTACCTGTATGTGTACCACTGATTTTAGTGACACAAAATCCTGAGTCAGAATTAGCTGCACAATTGAGGTTGCTGAAACATGCGATTTGTTTTACCAGGCATTGGAGGTTTTTAATGCTAGACGGCACTACATGGCTAGGAACTGGATTTTAACTGAAATACATATGTTCTCCAGCAGGTGCTGCAAACTGAAGCCTCTGCCTTTCTGCTACCCCCAGGTAAAGGCTTATAATTAATATGAAGACCACAGTTTATAGTTGTGTGATATAAGGCAATTTCTGCAAGAGACGGACAACAAACAATTACTAATTTAAAAAAAAATACAGTGATCTAATTAAGCAATACAGTGTTAACCAAAGTCAAGGTCAACTACCATATGGTAAAGCCTTCATCGAGAGGGCACTATTGCTACTGGAAAATGATATTCTCATTATTTTCTAAAAGAAACAACACTTTTAAGACCTAGATTTACCTTCAATTTATAATGATTTTTCGGAAATTATTTTTTAGGAAAATAGTCCTGAAAATTTCTGAAAGGATCACATACATAAAAATAGAGAAAACAAATAACTTGTAAGTGTTACATATAGTTCATCTGGATAGTGAACTGTCCATGCAATTGGCTGATAAGTCAATGGCAGGTACAGGACTGGTTGGTTTTGTCATTACAAAATATTGACTGGCTGGTTTTGATGGATAATAAAATACATTTGAACAATTGTGTCTTTGTTTAGTATTTGCTGTCCAATGTGAAATTTCCTTTTTTAAGGCAAGTTAAAATGCAAAAGTTTGGTCAATTGAAGTGATGACAATCCAATGGGCATCTACCACCTGATAAAAACCTGCTAC
The DNA here is from genome assembly GCF_017654505.1 of Polyodon spathula. NCBI lineage: Eukaryota > Metazoa > Chordata > Actinopteri > Acipenseriformes > Polyodontidae > Polyodon > Polyodon spathula. The sequence goes on along the minus strand of NC_054537.1, from coordinate 49,542,671 downwards.
AGCTTGAAGCTGATTGGCTGATGCTACTGAATCGTTTTCGAACAGACAGTAATGCCCGCTTACTGCTTTTAGAAAATTGATACTCTTTTCTCTTAGTTTTTTCATGTTTTTATGCAGCACTGCTTTTTGTTGCTAATGAGTACTTGTTGCTAATGAGTACAAATGTTTTCCTCAATATTCCATGAGTAATGTCGTTTGCTCAGAATTCCATCTGTGGTCTTTCAGGTTTCAGTATCCAGCAGTGGACGACGCTGCAAAAGCCTAAATAATACCTCTGTACAAAATAAAAAAACAAAAAAAACTTCTACTTACATAGAGCTGTTATTCAGTTCAGGTACACAAAAGTGATCACTGTTTCAACTGTTTGTAAAACATGTAAAAAGGATAAAAAGTAACAGTAACTTTGTATTTGTTAATTAGCATTTGAGTGCAGGTTCGTGTATGCTCAGACTTGTTATAACGTGTCTTCAGCAGGTTATACAGCGTCTGTGTTGTTTTGCAGCAAACCAAACTGACAGCTGAGAGCTCTCTCGGTCAAAACTGGTGTTTCACAGATTTTATTTGTATTTTCTGTGGTTGCTAAGTAACGAACATGGGAACAAAGTCATATAAGTAAGTCATTTCTTAACCATTGCCAGAAATGAATTGGTAACGGTCTTATACATTATAATATATATATATTAATATATATATATATATATATTATTATATATATATATATATATATATATACCTGGAAAACTGTAAAAAACGCAGGCACTTGGTTTTTGTGACTAACTTGATCGAGACCGCAGGCGCCTAACACACAGAGCACAGGGGAGGCAATACTGGTATACATTTTGCTCCTTTACTTTTTTGCTCAGTAGACACTGTTGTTTTGTTATAGTTTTGCCTTAAAAGGCTTAAATGTAATACAAAAACAAAAACAAGTCTGCACTGCACTGTTTACAGATGATGTCAGAAGCAGCATGTCTGTAACAAGATGCATGGCAGTTTTGGTTCAGAGACTACAAAAAAATATGTATTAAATAATGTAGTTGTTAGTTTTGTTTGTTTTGATTATGTATTAATTCAATTATAATCAAAAAAGGCGAGAAAACCAGACTCTTTTTGTGTGGGCGTGTTTTTTTTTTTTTATATAATAAGGAAGGTTTGTGTTGCTGTGGGGCCATGAAGGGATTTAAGTTCAGCACCAACTCTAAAAAAAATATGTTGTTAATGTTACTAAGCACTAGTAATAATCTGAAGTGGTGGCATTTCAAAATAACAAAATCATGGTTTTACTTTAGTGAAGTACGCTAGAATGGTTCTATTATTAAAAACGTCGTTCTTTACTAAAATCTATTTTCAGATTTCATATTAAGCTTTTTGTGCTCACTCAATCAAGTAGCAATTTGCTTGCACCATTTAAGATGTTTTTCAAGTTAAGACTGGCAAAAACTTTGTGCTGTTTGTTCAGTAATTTGTCCACAATTTGTTCATAAAGTTTATTCAAAGCCTCCTAGCTTTATTAGAGAAGAGAAGTGACATGCCTGTGTTGTTACTGTGATATGCTCAAATAAAGTTGCTGAAAGTAACCAGACTGTGTCAATCTTTTTCCATAATATTATTTGCTACACTAAATTGAAATAGATTGATTGAACGTAAAGGGAAGCGAGGAAGCATACTTAACAATCAGGTTAAAGGAAATCTCTGATCCATTTTCTAATATAACGTTAAACTAAGTTTTGTCCATATTTTTGTACTGAATTAAAAAAGGTATTTTAAAGCACTAACACTAATGCAGGAGGAATCATTCATCTTAAATTTGTTTTAATGTAAAACTACCCCAAAATATGTCTGTTATACAGAATACAGAATAAAAGGTTATTTTACAATAACTTATTTTCATAAGAACATAAGAACATAAGAAAGTTTACAAACGAGAGGAGGCCATTCGGCCCATCTTGCTCGTTTGGTTGTTAGTAGCTTATTGATCCCAAAATCTCATCAAGCAGCTTCTTGAAGGATCCCAGGGTGTCAGCTTCAACAACATTGCTGGGGAGTTGATTCCAGACCCTCACAATTCTCTGTGTAAAAAAGTGTCTCCTATTTTCTCTTCTGAATGCCCCTTTGTCTAAACTCCATTTGTGACCCCTGGTCCTTGTTTCTTTTTTTCAGGCTGAAAAGTCCCTTGGGTCGACACTGTCAATACCTTTTAGAATTTTGAATGCTTGAATTAGGTCGCCACGTAGTCTTCTTTGTTCAAGACTGAACAGATTCAATTCTTTTAGCCTGTCTGCATATGACATGCCTTTTAAGCCCGGAATAATTCTGGTCGCTCTTCTTTGCACTCTTTCTAGAGCAGCAATATCTTTTTTACAGCGAGGTGACCAGAACTGCACACAGTATTCAAGATGAGGTCTTACTAGTGCATTGTACAGTTTTAACATTACTTCCCTTGATTTAAATTCAACACTTTTCACAATGTATCCGAGCATCTTGTTAGCCTTTTTTATAGCTTCCCCACATTGTCTAGATGAAGACATATTCCATATGTAGTAGTCTACAACTTCCAGAGTACCACTTCTGGTGTATGCAATCTCCCGCACTGCTTTTGCCTGCTTCTCCTCCAACCTCACTGATCACATGTACCGGGTGTCCTGGGGTGGCTCACGCCTTTTGCTCTCTTTCGACAGGGGTCCACCAAGGCTCAGCCTCTCCTTTTTCTCTACACCCGCTCCCTGGGTCCCCTCATCTCCTCCCATGGCTTCTCGTATAATTTCTATGCTGATGATGCCCATATCTTCCTCTCCTTTCCCTCCTGATTCCGACATTTCGTCCCGCATCTCTACCTGCCTCTCGGCCATCTCATCCTGGATGCACTTGCATCATCTAAAACCCAACCTCTCCAAATCAGACCTCCTTGACTATTGCAACTCCCTCCTGGCTGGTCTCCTTACTTTTGCTATCCATCCAGCTCATCCAAAACTCTGCTGCTCACCTTGTCTTTTCAGTTCCTTGTTTCTTCCACACTACACTGCTGCTCCCCTCTTTGCATTGGCTTCCTATCGCTGCTTGCATCCAATTCAAAACTCTTGTACTCGCCTACCGCTGTCTTGACCTTTCTTCTCCTTCCTATATCTAGGCTATCATTTCTCCCTACATCGCCTCTCACCCCCACAACTGGCAGATTAGCTGTACCTCCTCTCCACTCCCCCGCTTCCAGAGCCTGTTTCTTCTCCACCCTTGCCCCTCAGTGAGGGAACGACCTACCCACGGATATCAGGACTACTTAGTCCCCTACCACCTTCCGGTGCCTCCTCAAGACACACCTGTTCAGCCAGCATCTGTAAACCTCACAACTCGACAACACTGGATTATATGGCACCCAATTGTATCAGTAATAGCTTGTACAGCAATTTAATCGCGCAAGTACCTCCTCATCCCTGCTATATCCCTGCCTGCAAGCTGAGGTGCTCCGACTCTGGCCTGCGTGTTATCCCCAAGCAAAAGCTCACCACACTTTGAGAATGCTCATTTAGCTTCATGGCTCCGACTCTTTGGAACTCCCTCCCAGCTTTGGTGCGTGATGCTCCCACTGTCACTCGCTTTAAATCAACTTTAAACCCCAAAGTTAAACTGTACGCACAAAAGCATTTAAAACAGTGAGGTGTACTTGCTTAGTAAGAATTACTATTTAAAAGACATTTGTATGTTTGCAACTTAACTTACTGGAAACATCTAACATTGTATTGCTTTTGCTACAACCTATTCTTGCATCAAGCTATTTTTGTTAGTAATGTAAATAAATATACAAGACCGTTTACCTTGATAGATTTCCTTCTCTATTTTCACAGTATTGAATATTGCTTATTATTTCGTAAAAATTGCTGTGTGAAATAAGACTGTTTACAAAAAATTGTCTAGTAATAGCTTAGTGTTTTTTAATAAATTAAATGTTCTTAATTGATTAAGAAAAAAGTTCTCAATTTTGTTTTAAAAAATAACAAAATATGACAAATGATTGAGTTTAAGGAAATGTTTGAAACTTTTTTTTTTTTTTTTTTTTTAACAATAAATGTACACGTTTGTTCCTTAGTAAACAATTACAAACCTTAATAGACACTGAATATATTTAAACCTATTGCTTTTATTTTTTATTTGACGTTATCATTTTTGTTTTATTTTGTTGTCTTCATGATTAGGCTAAACAAACTATTTAAAATTAAATAATACAGTAGCCTACATTAAGTATGTCTATATATCCTGCTATTAGCTGTTCATGATAACAGTATTCAAAGTAAATCGGTGATCTTTTTTTTATGTCGCAGCAATGTATTTATTTATTGCTTCAGATACACTCACTAACAGTACAGTATAAAGTATAATCTGACAGCATCCAAATCAACCAAATTGTCATTAATACTGAATATTCTGTCTTGAGTTTATTCTCAGCACTACATTTTCATTTTAATTGTACAGAGAAGACCCCCACACACAGCATTAGTGTAGGCTACATGTAAATCAAAATGTTTTTTTTTTTTTTTTTTTTAAATGTTAAACTGCAAATACGCTCTGGTATCTTCTGCAATGATATTATGCATTGATACTAGGCGAGATTAATAATAAGGACATTATCTACATACCAGAATGTCATTTCACATTGTGACGTGAGCTGGGCAGAAGCCAAAAATGAACATTTAATAAATATTTGGCTGTGTTTAAAAAAATAAAATAAAATAAAATCCTGAGTTCTTGTCTAAAAAAAAACACCGTTTGCAGCTGCTGGGTTTTGTCTTAAAGGCCACAGCAGCCCTTGCTATGGCAGTAATAAAGTGCAGATGAGGTTCCTATTGTATTTCGCTACATCAACTTAATAATTAACCTTAATGGCTACTAACTGTGCACTGCACTGTATACAATTCAATACTGCTGGTCTTTTCAGTTAATGTCGTCTAATTTTGTTTCTAAAAAATCCCTAAACAAAAATGCGACTGTGGATATGAAGGGGTTTACAGTATTTAAAGCAGTGCAGCAGACTACATTCTGAGGAAACCCAAAACATGGAATTTGATAGATGACTGGGTAATGCATATGGCTGTTATACATAGCTGTCTTTCCATACCAATTAAAACAAACAACTGCTTAGCAGGGTGGAAATACATTTTTCAAAATGAGGATGTCTACTTACTGCATTTATTTTCCTAGGTAGAGGAACTGGCATCTCTGGTAAACTAGGGGATGTACCATTGGTATCCTCCGAGGGCTGATTCTGCACAGCATCCCCTGACAGATTTGAAGGTATTTCTATAGGTTGTGGTTTTGCTGCCACTTCCAGTGGTGGAGACTTCTGCAAACTCTCTCCAGATTGTGGTTTTGGAGGCATCTCTGTAAGCTGAGGTTTGGGTGGAAGATCCTTGGCCTGTGGCTTGGGAGGTAAATCTCCAAGCTGGGGCTTAGGGGGTAAATCTGACAGCTGGGGCTTTGGGGGAAGTTCTCCTGGTTTGGGGGGCAAGTCTCCAATCTGAGGCTTGGGGGGCAGGTCTACTGGCTGGGGCTTTTCTCTTAACTGAGGTTTCTGGGGTATTTCAACAGGCTGGGGAGACTTCTGGAAAACCTCAGGGGGCTGACTGGGTTTGTCTACTGAAGGGTGATGAATGGTATCGATTTTTCTTAATGCAACTGAATAAAAACAAAAAAAAAGAATATAGGGATTTACATTTTTCTTACAACCACACTAAGTAAAACATATTCTATTATATCAAAACGTCTGTAATTGCAGCAAAGGGTTCTAGTGACAAGTGGTTCAGTCTGGTGTACATTTTTCTTTTCATTATCACAATATAAAGTATTAACATTTTGCCTCCCCCTTTTGGAATGTAATCATCACAATACTTTACATATTTTTGTTAACATATTTTAAGATACTATACTAAATTATTTGGCATGCCTAATTTCATTTTGGACTATATTCTTAAATTCATACAGATCTATCAGTATATATTGCATGGATAATATTTTAAAAAGTATTATTTAAAAATATGAGTTACCCATGCATCAGTCATTATGGTATTAAAAAAAAAAAAAAAAAAAAAAAAACCTTTTTGAGGTAGTTTGGGAAGAACTCTTGGGCCCAGAGTAGATTTTGTGGTCCCGGTGCTAATAAGGGGGGAAAAAAAAAATCTTAGTCAGTAAACAGGTATCGTACACATTTAATAATGTTGAAAAATAACAGGTTCAATCACCACCGTAATAGTTTGCATACTGAACTTTATTTTTTAGGAACTCTTATTTGTCATACCTTTGCTGCTGAGTAATTCCATCAAACTTGTTCCCTGTTGAAGTTTTGTTTGTAGAAGCTGGACCGAAATCATTACCTAGGAAACAGCGAATTTGTTAAATCCAGAAACTCTTTAAAAGTGAGTAACTAACATTACTAGTTAAGTTTAACTTCAATATTTTTACAAGAACTATTTAACCACATTTTCCTTAAGTTATCAAAAACCTATATATGAAAAGTCCACACCACCTTTAAATTAACTTGAAGTATTCAGGACATCCAGGATGAAAGTAATATATTGGCCTACGGTGGGATGCATATTGTAAACAAAGATAATTATGACCTGGATTTAGATACAACTTAAGCCATTTTCACATACAAATGCCACTACTGAGACAACTCAGAGACGTTTAAAAAATTATTTAAAATACCCATTCACACAGCACGAAATTGCGCAATCTATGCCGATATAATAAAGTCAACCCTTTCACACAACCAAAGGGATCATGTGAGTACAACTTAAAAAAACTGTCAGTCAACAGATCTTTGTCGTGGCAATGGTGATTCACCCAGAAATTATTCACCTCCTCGTCAGCTTGTAAAGTTAACAATTCCTTAACTTATTCCAGACTCCAATTATGACCTCATTCTTGTTTTTGAAAAAAATGAAAGTGTGTAACACTAACGACAAAAATACCCAACAAGTCTGGTACACCGGCGGTCACGTGCAATGTTGACATTCAATCCACACCCACTACAGCGCTTCAGTGGTGGCACAGCCTTTCACATTTCAGACAGGAGTTAAGACGGTTCAGAGATGGCATACAATATGACGGCTCTGTGACAGTATAGGCAATTCACACAGATCAAAATGACACATCAGTGCCGGTTCTGAGCCGTCATAACTCATCTGTGTGAAAAGGGGTATGAGACACCCTAGAAAGTACATTCCATTTATTGCACACAGGTTTACAAGAAACACATTACTTCATCTTTTCTGTATCCTGTGTCATCCATATTGTTGCAATCTATGTTTCAACAGAATCCTGACTGTTTATAAATTAGATGTGGAATATATTTACCAAAGTGAATTTGGGAGCATTCACCAGGAGAAAGGGAGACAGAAATTAAGCAATGCTGCAGAAATAATCTTTCTCCTGTACAGTTATAGGTTATTAAAAACTTACCCAGTTTTTTTTACGTTTCTTTTTTTTTTTTTTTTTTTTTTTTTTACCAACTCACCCCAATGAGTCACACCTTTATTCTGAGGGCTTGGCGGGTCAGAGAGGGTGCGTTTATGTCCAGGGGGAGGGGGTGGTGGTCTTTTCTTGGACAAAGTGGAGCTGCCACTAGGGGGTTGAGTGCCAACAGGGAGGGCGGAATGAGGGCCAGGGGAAGCTAGAAAAGCATAAACACACACTTACTAACAGCAGGAAATGTGATGCAACATACTAATGATAGTAGTGGAGAGCACCAGACCTGATCGGCAGTTAAAGGAGTGGCAAAGTATTAAACAGGATGGCAAACCAGGGCACAGTGTGCTTCTATATCTGAAACCAGTATTTCAAAAATGGGTGCACAACATGTCACAAAAACCTAAGCTTAAAAGGGTATTCCAAAAAAAAAGGTATATAAAAATTGTATTCTTGTACTGTATAAATGTATTATTTTCTAAAAACTTTGTTAATGCATCAGTTAGGGTTGACATCAAAACGACAAAACCCTAACTCTGCATCCCCCCTGGTAAACACAGAACATACTACTATGACAGCACAACGTATATAGCCCAACTGTGATGGTGAGACCACCCCTCCCATTAAACATCTCTGTCTGTATTCTGTTGCTCAAGTATGACACTGGAAAACTCTTAACTGATCTGTGTTATGGTGCTGCCATCTCAAAATGACATGAGACAGCACAGTCCACTTGACCATGTAAACACAGTTTCATAACAGTGTATTTCATACACCTGCATATTGCTGGTTTCTAAATCACTGTGTCATGCATCTGTCACATCAGTGTCCTGTTTGTGAAGTTCTATCCCCCCTCCATGTTACTACGAATGCAACTGCCGGCCCAACACCCCCTCCTCCCCTGCAAAAAACTGTGTTATGCCAGTGAACATCTGCAATTCCACAGAACAGACTGTTGTGCTAGGGCACCTCATATTTGTATTACAGCACTGTTGGCAGTCCTCCTGTCATGCACCTGTCTCAAGATTTACCATACATACCACCTCCCCTCATGTTGCCCTGCATGCAGCTCTCCACCCCCACCCATCAAAATGACAGCACATCAAACATGTGGATGCCACACTAGACAGTGACCATGGCAGTGGAATTCTTACAGGTACAGTATGTTGTTGGTGCCACTATTATGCATCTGTCTCCTGCTAGACCTATCTAAGCAGTGCCCAGATATAAACGCAGTGCCCCCACCCCCATGGTGCCCAGCATGTAGGCATCCCCCCAAAACAGTGCCATAGTAGCAGACCTCATACACCTCATGGACCATGATGATGAATGTCTCTTGTGTTATCTGCAGAGAGTTGTATAGTTGTATGTTGTTCGTTTTAACTGATGATGGCAGTCTGTGGTTGCTTGTGTTGCCTTGCCCCTTCCACTGCTTGTAAGGGGGAGAAGGGGTACAGAGTAGGGGATGAAAACACCAACACTGCATTTCCCTACTTTTGTTGGTTTAATATCAACCCTAACACACACACACTCACACTCTACTTATAATGGATCCTGTTAGAACAGAGTTCCGTTTATTGAGGAGACGTGTCCCTGCCAAACAACTCAGGTTTTAATGGTGACCTACTTTGGTTTAAACTGACTCATTTATAATACATGTTAATATGTACAGTTTTTCTGTTCCACTGGCAGTTTTGCGTTTAATATGTACTTAATATTTAAGTTTAACACATACATTACCATTTAATGTGTACAGTTTTCCTGTTCCATAGGTACATATTTTGTGCAAATAAGGTACATTGGGGGCAGTAAATGAGACAGTGACATTTGTGACATCAGAAGCTTATATTCTTCTATGTTTTTGTTGGCACAGCTGTTGTACAATTTAAAATGTATAACATATACAATTTGAATTACATTTAGCGAAAATATACATTCGTAAAATGGTACTGCTTAATACATTGTACAGCCCACAGGGGCGTGTTTTGTATAATTAATAAACTCCCGTTCTTAAAGCTATTTAAGGTACTTATGTTCACAGTTACATACAGCATTTGGAATTGAGTTTCCTACATACTTCGGTTATAAAGTACTGATTTTCATTGGCCTTGAAGTCCGTTATAAGTGGAGTGCACCTGTGTGTGTGTGTGTGTGTGTGTGTGTGTGTGTGTGTGTAGATAGATAGATAGATAGATAGATAGGGAAAGGAGGTATAACTGCAATGTACACAAACAAACACATAAAGTTTCAATTGTTAAAATATATATTTCAGGCCGTCTAGTACAAAAGCCCTTCTTCCAGTGTAGAAAGGCAAGTAAACAGTGCTGCAGAGCTGAAACCTGCCCCTGTATATAGTGCATCTGAGGTGGTGCCGTGTAAATAAAATGTGTTTTTTGTTTAGTTTAGAAAGAAATTATTTTGGAAAACAAAGTGTGTGCTGGATATGGCAGGGTTGGGAAGTTAGACTTCCCTCCCTGTCTAATTGAAACCCAATTAAAAAAGGGGCTGGAAAGCCAGTCCATTGTTCTGTGCTGTACCAAGCTGTGTGTTTACAATATGAAAGCTTTAAGACTGTGAGTAAACTAAGACAAGGATCCCCGTGTGTTTAACCAGGATCCTTGGTGTACTTTAGGGCAGGGATTAATTTAGGGGAATTTAATCCCACTTTTGTAATCCCGGTTTTATTTAGTTTTGTGCAGGGAGAAGGTTCCTGGTGCGGGAACTCCCTTTTGGCGAGAGTAGCGCATGGCCCAAGCTTGGCCACTATTTGCTTATAGCTTTGCTTTTGTACAGTGTTTTGTTTTGCATTTTTGTATTTGCATGTACCTGTATGTATACATCCTCCCACAATAGGGCTACCAATGCTCGTTCCCTAGTGGTGGCTATAAACCATTGCAACTGCCTGATTGTGTGATCGTTACTAAAACCTGGACGCCTGCGTCTCAACGTCAACCTCTGTGTCTCTTTCGTTTCTCAGCGGATATCTACACAGTAACAGAACACTGCTGTTCAAGAGCAGTAAACAATAACTTGTTTACTTTTCTTTCTACACAGCTGAAGGGCTTTTGTCTGAAACATCCTAAAATAAGTGATTTTTTAAATCATTTAACCCTTTTGTGTACATGCACAAATAATCTGTGCTTGTATATGAACTTTGTTAATTGCAAATTTCACAAAGCTTACAAGTGTATGTTAGGATCCCAAGCTGAAATACGACTCCATCGGCTTGGGGTTAAACAACATTTTTAGATAGCGAAATCGTGTCGCGTTCGGTTTGGGGTTGTCTTGCGAATCATGCCATCGAGGTGAAGAAGATTCGCTTTACCCAGAGCGTTTTCATCACTTCATGTAAAAGTAAAACAGAATTATTCTCTAGGGAAATAAATATACAAAAACAACTTTAAACACCCGTTATTGCTGTAACAGATATTTTGCAGACCTTTTTTTTTTTTTCTAAGTGTGAACATGTCAGTTACAGTTATCAAATGTATTTGTGACAGGGCAAGGAGCCCTGTACATGCATTTGTTTGTTTATTTTTAGAACGGGGTCTCCCCCTCCGTACCTGTGTTATTTTGTATTATGATTTATTATTTATTTAAATGACAGTGAAAGCCGTGTGTTTTGTTTTATGATTTATTTATTGTATTTATGACGAGAGCCGTGTGTGTGTTTTGGCAGCTCATCCTCTGACAGTGTAATTTCAAAAAAAAAAAAAAAAAAAAAAAAAAAACTTCTGCAGAAGGTGACCATTTCCCGAATTAATTAGGTGATTAATTTGTTGCTAATCGGGAGATGGTCACCTGCATAAAAGCCTGCAGCTCTCTTCATTGAGTGTGGGTGTTTGGAAGTGGAGAACGGGAGAGCGAGAGGAGAGAAATTTAAAATAATATATAGGATCAGAGAAGGCGATTGCCCAGCCTGACCGGCATTATTTGTGTTTTTGACTTTTGTTTTTGTTTAAACCTTTTCTTTTGTGCCCTGTGAGCAAGTGTTTGTTTGCTTAAATATTTATATATTTATATTTGTATTATTTAAAGAAACGGCGCAATGTGTCTTTTGCCTGCAGTACCTGTCAGTGTTTTTTTCTTTCTGCATCTGGCCTGACATCACCACTTGCCATCCTGTCACAGTATTTTTTACACAACTTGATGTTTTAATAATCAGTTTTACAGAAAACATAACAGAACTCACTGGAACCGGATTGGAATTAAATGTAATTAATAAAACGGCACTGTTAATAATGTTTGTATTTTCTGTGGCAAGGGAGCGATGACTAAGCTCAGCTGATACTTAGGGGGCGTTGTTATGAAAAAGGCTGAGAAACGCTGCCTTATACACATATATGGGCATCAAAAGAAACTTATCACTTATATTTGGATAAAATTCACTAGATCTTATCAAAAAATGACAAACTCTGTTTTAGAGCCACTGCAGTTAATTTTTATTGTGCTGATTCACAACTGACATTTTACTGTCTAAAGTTATGGGGAGACAGGGGATACTCTGTCACAGGGTAGTAGCGTGTGTGATCACCGTTGGAAGCAATACAAGCAGTACATCTGCGACGCATGCTTTGCACCAGGTTTCGGATGTTGTCTTGTGGAATCCTGGCCCATTCCGCTTGTAGTGCCTGGATAAGCATCTGTCTGTTCAGTGGTCTCCGAGCCCTAGAAGCCACAGATCTCCCAGTTCATGGCCTGTCATTGACAGAGTGTATCTGGTTATATCGTCTTGCCAGGTTTGAAATTGCTGTCTGTGAGAACCCAAGACAGCAAGCCACAATATGCTGCCCTAGTCCAGCTCGCCGATTGCACAGGGGTGCTGCTGTCTTGACAGACGTGGCATATTGGTGTTTCTGTGATTTTCTTTACAGCTTTTATTCAAACTTGCAATTCTCCACATCCAGTGTCAAGGATGAATGATCAAGTGATTAAAACGAAACCAAAAACATCATCAATGTGCATCATTTACATGCCTTATTTTTTTCAAAGATAAATGTGTTATAATAGTGATAAGTGTATCTAATGCATATAAACTGAATATTTACCAACTAATATCAAATAAGTTGAAATAATAAATAAAAAATGAAATGGATAAAGTCAGGATCTGCAAGACCTAATTTGCATAATTTGCTTAATTTTAAAATTCTTAAACTGACGAATACCAACTAACTTAACCTTCGTGGTGGAGCACGACTGCACATGCAAAACTTTTGAGTTAGCAACAATAAAACGCATATGCTCGAAGAAATGTTAAAATAACTCGCTAAATACTTTATCATTTTTTTCTCTTCCAAAAAAGGCACTCCTAGTCAATGAGTACTACCTGTCAGGTGTGGTGTTTGAACACACAGATGTTTGAGTTATTTTAGCGCAAAAAACCTCTAATTTGTCAAAACTGTTTTTTTTGCCGATTCTGTAACTTCAAAACTACTGCACTGTTTTTCACGAAACTTGGACTAAAAAAATTCCGATTTGTTTTAAAGTTGCCAAGAAAGCACACCCCTCAAAATCGAGTTTAAACAAGGCTTTGCCAACTGCTGTTATCTACAACAGTGCTGCCATGCCATTATAACTGAAGAACATGCTTTTAGTGAAAAAAAAACACTAAAGTAAAAACAGGCTTTTATTATTTTGAAATACCACTGCTTCAGATTATTACTATTATTAATAACAGTAACAATTTTTTATTTAGAATTGGTGTTGAACTTAAGCCGAGGGGACACTAGTCTACACGTTGCCAGAAAATGTAGAATTAAATCTGTTGCTTCTACAATGTTGATTCTACTTTCATGGAACACCTGTCTACAACTTGTAGAAATTGTAGAAGAAATGTTGAAGTATTTTGTTTTAAAACTTGTACAGAAGGATCACTGGTGTATGCTGTTTTTTATTTTATGCTAAAATATGATCTGAAAGATAGGACACATTAAAAAAATACTAATTGCCACTTCCTACAGTACTAGACACAACAAACCTTCACGCTGCATCAATGATTAATACTAAGATTATGTAAAGACAATTTTTCTAGCTAATTAATTATTTAATGTACCTGAACCCCATGCCAAAATCATGTAAACTCAAAGATATTTATATTTTTTGTGAGCTGCCGAAACACCACACTACCCAATATTGAAACTACTTGCCAAAAAAAACAACACTAACTTGCTCTATTTACTATTGTTAAAGAGGAAAGACGAAGATTACCTGTAATATGGTTTCTTCGTAGTATGATGAACTCCACACACAGAGTGAACTCCCAGTCTCCATGTCGCTTGGGTCAGGAGAAAAGCCGATCTCTTTCCCGGAGATCCTTTATATAATCCTTTTTTGCCCAGTAATGTCCCTCCTCTATAAGCCTCCCTTTCCTGTAGTATCTATGTCCAAATTTCCAAACCAATTTACCCAAAGTGAAACCAGAAAGTGGGAAGGAGGGTGAGACATAGGTGTGTGGAGTTCATCATACTACGAAGAAACCATATTACAGGTAATCTTCGTCTTCTTACCTCGTATGATGAACTCCATACAGACTGAACCCTACCACAGGAAGTAGAAAAAAAGGGTGGTAGGTTAGACAGTAGTGCCCGAAGCCACAGATAATATGAAGTGAACAAAAGTTGGCTGAGAAGAAGACATATTTAAGTTGTAGTGTTTTGTAAAGGTCTCGGAGGAGGCCCACATGGCTGCATTGCAAATGTGTTGAAATGGGACAGATTTTAAATGTGCCCATGTAGCAGATACACCTCTCGCTGAGTGTGCTTTTACCAGTCCTGGAACTGGTTTCTTGTCCAGGTTATAACAGAACTTGACGCAAGATGTAATCCATCTGGAGATTGTCTGTTTGGAGACAAGTTTACCTTGATTTTGTGAATTTAAAGCTACAAGGAGCTGTCCTGATAGTCTGTTGTTGATGGGTCTATGAATGTAGAAAGTACGTACTCTTCTGACATCAATTAAGTGCTGCCTGGCCTCTGGTTTTAATTTATGTGGTTCTGGGAAAAAATCGGAAAGAGTTATGATCTAATCTAGATGGAACTGTGTTACCACTTTTGGCAGAAATTGAGGATTAGGAATGCAGATAATCCTGTCCCTGAAGATCTGGAAACAGGGATGCATCAATGACCAGTGTCTGTATTTCACTTACTCTTCTTGCTGATGTTATTGCTACCAAGAATGCCGTTTTCCATTTGAGGAATTTTTGGTCGCATGTTGCCATGGGTTCAAAAGGTGGCCCCATGAGTTTATACAATACTAAACTGAGGTTCCATTGTGGAAGGATATGTTTCTTTGGGGACCTTAGGTGGTTAACCCCCCTGAGGAATCTGAACACCGCGGAGTGAGAACCTACCGGGCGATCCTCCCATCCAGGTAAAATGCTCAATATTGCAGCGATGTGCATTTTGATGAAATTCCTTCCATTTACCTGTATAGGCTTGAAAAGTCGATGATTTTTTTTTTAAGCCAGTTAATCTTGGTTACTTGTTCAGATAGCCCTTAATCTAATAACTGCCGCCATTCAATTTCCAAGCAGCTAGTTGTAACCATGCTGGGTTGTTGTGCAGCATCCTCCCTCTGTTCTGAGACAGCAGATCGCGGGTCACTGGTAAATGTACTGGTCCGGCTTCTGCTATCTTTAGTATTTCCGAGAACCAGAATTTCTTTGCCCACTAGGGGGCTACTAGGATGAGACTGGTCCGGTCTCTTTTCACCTTTTGAGCACAGCTGGAATTAATGGCAGGGGAAGATATGCATACATCAAACCGGTTGACCACGGAATGGACAGTCTGTCTACTGCCATGGCTGCTTCTAGTTGGAACCTGGAGCAGAACAGTGGCAGTTGGGTATTTTCTGCTGTGGCGAATAAGTCTACCTGTGGCTGACCCAGTCTGTGGAAAATCCATTGTAAAACCTGTGGCCGGATTTTCCATTCGTGAGGCAACCTCTCTCTGCTCAGATGGTCTGCCAGGCTGTTGTCGAGTCCGGGTAGGTAAGCCGCTTGTATGTGGATGTCCTGCACCAGTTCCAGATCCTTAAGGCCAGGAGGAACAAATCCCACAACTTTGTGCCTCCCTGGTGATTTGTGTATTTTACTGATGTGGTGGTGTTGGTAAGAACTAGCCTGTGTTCCTGTTTTAAAACTGGTGCAAAGTGTTTCAGTGCCAGGAAGATAGCTAAAAGCTCCATGTGGTTTATGTGTCAGTTTCTTTGTTTAAGTGACCAGGTTCCCTGTACTTCTGCTTCCTTAATGTGTGTTCCCCACCCTAGTAGGGAGGCACCTGTATACAGGCAGAGTGTCGGATGTTGTTGAGACAGCTGTAGCTCGCCTATTACTCTGGGTGAGAATTGCCCACATCTTGCTTCTGTTGCCTTGCACCTTGATGCGGCGAGGGACTGGAAGAGTTGGGTTCCATGAAGAAAGGAGACAATGTTGTGTGTATCTCATATGAAATTTTGCATCTCTTACCAGAGGAACTTCTGCTAGCATGAGCCCCAGAAACTGCTGAAAACAATGTGTTGATAGCCTTGCTCCCATGTTGAAATGACCCACCAGTTGTTGAATGGTGGTCACTCTCTCCTCTGTGACATACACCTTCCCTGATATTGTGCTGAAAAGGGCTCCCAGGAACACCAAAGGCTGTGCTGGGTAAAGAAAGGATTTTTCCCTGTTTACTAGCAAGCCCAGATCTTGAAACAGTTGAAGGGCCGGTTCAATTTTAATGTGGCAAGCTGTTATAGCTGCCAGGTAGACCTTAAGTGCTGAGGGAGATTTCCCTTCATCAAAAAGGTTGTGCAAAAATGTTAGTATATCTACCATGGGGCAAGTCGTGGGGTCCAGTCCACGTGACTGACACCACATCAAGAATACCCCCATTTGTAACCTTACTGGGAGCATGTAGATGGTGCGCTAGCATTCTGAAGAGTCTAAATGACTGCCAGATAACCTGAGACTGCTCAAATGTCTTTGCTCAGGGTCCAGACCCAAAGCTACAGAGCTGTTGGATCTGGCTGCCAGAGTCCTCAGTGCCTGGCTCAGCAGGTCGTGACAGGCCGCAGCTCCCATGGCTGACTGAACAGGAGCTGTGCCAGTGACGAGAACCATGTTCTCCTGGTCCACTTTAGGGCTACTAACAGCATCCAGACCTGATCTTGCCTGATCTTCTCCACGCACAGTGGAAGCAGTAGCAATGGTGAGAAAGCATAGAACAGAGCTGTGGGCCATCTGTGCGTCTATGACTACTGGGTGATTCTGGGTGGACTCTGGGCCACAAAGAGATCTATCTGTGCACACCGAACCTCTTCCAGATAAGGTTCACAACCTTTGGGTGAAGTTGTCATTCCGAACTGTGGGAGCCCCCTCTGAAGAGAAGGTCCATTGCCCAATTCCTCACCTCTGGCAGGTGAACGGTTTTTGCTGAAAGCAAGTAGTTGTGAGCCCATAGCAAAAGCAGGCAGGACACACGATTGAGATCAAGAGACCTGGTGATCAACCTGGTGGTTGATATAAGCAACCACTGTGGTGTTGTCTGTATGTATCAGCACGTCTCCCTTATATCTCTGGAAAAAAACTGCTTCAGGTCCAGATGAACTACCCACAGCTCCAAAACATGTATGTGCAGACTCTCCCATGGGGGCTCCCACACTCCCTGTACACCCACGCCGTTCCAGACAGCGGCCCAAACCAAGACTGGAAGCATCTTTCGTCACCACTTCTCGACTATCTTGATGAAGGGCTGATATGTGCTGAGTCACCAGAACAGGCATGGTTGCACACGGGACTGGTCACTAACCACCTCCAACATTTAGGTATCAAGGAGAACCAGTTGAAAAGCCGATTAATGCTCTCTCAAAGGGCTGTCTATCTCGTGTCAGCCTCAATTCCGGAAAAATGATCGCCAATTTGTCGGACGACAGAATCCAAAGGCTAACTGTCTGCACGCTTCAGCCCAATGCAGCAGTGAGGGTACTGACCTTCCAGAGACTTCTTAGCCTGATGGAAGCAGCATCCTAGATTCTCCCCTAAGAGCTTGTACATATTTCCGGCACCCTGTCTTAGAACAAAACAGCTTATTCACAGTGTCTCATCACTGTATGGAGGCTCTCTCTTGGTGGAAACAACCAGCTCATCTGTGCTTGGGCACAGCTCTGAGCTGTGTCATGAGGACAGAGGTGGTGATTACAGAAGTTTCCAACCTAGGCTGGGGAGCTGTCTCGAACAGCTTGGGGGTACAGGGAGTGTGAGTCTCCACATAACTGTTTTACAGCTGTGGCAGTTCATCTGGCCTTGCAGCAATTTTTCTGAGATACAAGGAAGACATGTGTTGATACGTACAGATAACTTATATCAACCACCACGGGGGTCTCTAGTCTTTCAGTCTCAGTCGTGTTTCCCGGGAGCTTTTGCTAAAAGCTCACAAGCACTTGCTTTCAGTAAAAGCAGTTTACCCGCCAGAGGTGAGGAACTGGGCGGCAGACCTCTTCAGAGGGGCCTCCTACAGTTCGGAGTGGTGACATCACCCAGAGGTTGTGAACCTCATCTGGTAGAGGTTCAGGTGTGCACAGATAGATTTCTTTGCGACCCAGGAGTCCATCCACTGTCCCCACTGGTATTCCCTAGTGCAGAGCGGTCATCCCCTCGGCACAGACACGTTGGCCCACAGATGGCTGAGAACTGCTCTATGCTTAACCACCATTGCCACTACCGCGAATAATGTGCAGTTTATACCCTCTATAACAGAGCAAATGATAAGTGTAGTCCTTGAAGTTATAAAAGGGTCAAGGGGGACTACATGTCCCAGAAACCAATGGGGGTTTTAAACATGGCTATTTAAAACTGACTCCAGAATTGGTTAATGCTGCTAATTAAAGAAAGCATTTAAACAGCTCTAAAAGACTGGGTGAAGGCCAGGTGAGACATGTGCAGAGATCTGTGTGCTGGAAACTTTAAAGGAAGAAGGTACAGGTAACGTTGTGCTTTGGAAAAAAACTGTTGAAATTATTGGTAAACGGCTTAGCTGGCCGATATTTAGTTAACTGTTAAGAAGTTTAGTTAGGACTCCAAAGTGGAGTTATGATTATTTTATTTTTTTCCGTGTTTTTTTTGTTTTTGTTTTTTTTTACTTAACTGTTTCTACAGCGTACCTCTTGTCTGTGATAAATAAAAATACAGGTACTGTCCAGTTTGAACTTCAAATATTATTGTCTGCACTAACTAATTTACACTAGAAGACACCATTCCTTCCAATTTCTTTTTAACTTAACTCTCACAACCTTCTGTATAATAAATAATGCTTCCGCTTGTAATTTTGATTTAACTAAAATGAAAAGAAAACAGTAACAGCATCTTTACAGTATCGAGCACAAGTAACACAGTAACCCATAACAGTTTAAGATATTATTGGAGATTCCAGAGTTTATGCTCCTTTTTATAAATATAAAGGGACATATCAGCTGTGGAAGTGCAACAATTTGATGCGTGCAGTTAGGACAGCACTGGAATTGGTAAAAGTTTCAATTAATCAAAGTTTGAATGGTTAAAAGCATGTTATAGTACATTGTGGCATTATTGATGTACAATTATTTACTACCGAATGTGAGGTATGGCAGAGTCAGTTTTCCAGTTAATGGCAGAACAGGTATTTCTCTGAAATAGCAGTGAAATGTTTAGCAGTGTGCCATTTCTCCACAAATACACATGTACATTTAACAAAAAAATGAACTGAACAACAGTTAGTGATTAATGTTATTAGGCAAAATTTGAAAAATATACAAAGTAAAATAATTTTGTGAAAGAGTGTTTATGTCCATTGTCAAAACTGTAACTGTATTGTGTTTACTGATATACTGTACCTACTGTTCAGTTATTAAAAACGGTATTGAGAACCCTTTTTCCTATCTATTACTACGCAATGTAACAAGATACTACAGTACATGTTCATTGACACTGAACTTAAGTAGCCAAAGCTATTGAACAACCAATCAACCAACATCATGTTTTTTTTCTACAATCTTTTTGTTGTTTGTATTTAAAAAAATATTCAGAAGCATATCTGCATATACATGTCTATGTTTTGACTTTTACAAATGTATTCTACATAGTTAATAGAAACAGCCAAATTAAGTTATATTTAAATGTATTTCTTAATCTAAATTTGCAAATTGCTTGACATATCTTTGATACAGAGTGTAAGGCAGCTTGAAACATTTAAAAAGTTTTCATAAAGTTATGTTGCTGGTTTAATTAGGCCAACTATAACACTATACCTATACTTTGCTACAGATAAACCATATTCAAACAACTACATCCCACAGTTGTATGTGTATAACAGATCAAACCAAAAAGCATACCTTTGCCTGTATTTCTTGGAGGAAGAGGAGGGGCATCTATGATTGGGGAGGTGGGAGAGTCTGTAGCTGAGCTGTACATCTGATTTGTAAACGCTCCATAAGACAGCCTCTGTTTGTCTCGCTGACTTCCAAAGCCTGGAAGTGCCAGTTTGTCTTGAGGAGAAAGGCTGGAGGAGTGGCAAAAACTTTGGGGTCTCGGAGATCGCTCTTTCTTTATTGGACTTGGCTTCAAGGCAAAAAACAAGCATAAGGATCACTCTATGTCAAATCAACCTCGTAGGTTTCCTGCTAGTTACAAAATCCAACAGATGGAACCATATCAATGCGTGTATTCTTGGTACCCTCTGCTCACAGCATGAAAATCTGAGGCAGATTCTATTTGACAAGCACTGAATTCTGTTTTTATCTTACCTTGTCATCTAAATCATCATCGCTTTCATCAATTTCCTCGAGCCCGAGATTCCATTCATATTCTACATGAACATGTGGATTGAACTTTCCAGCAGCTGCTTGGACAAGCTGAGATAAAGTATACATTTTTTTAAAGCACAGGTTTTAGAACATGATAAATGAAATACTAAATTACAGTAATTGTTTGCCTTATGATCAGCTAATAATATTAGATAACGTTACCTAGATTTAAATATAAGACTTGGGGAATCAATAATTTACAACTAATGCCAAAAGGGGGGAGTCTAGTAACATTACATTATTATCATCAGTTTATAACATTTTACAAACAAATCTTTTATTGCAAAACACATGTGCAACATTCGAACAAGTAAAACAAACTGTCTGTACATATATGTTTAAATACCTACAATCTGGTTGTAGAAAACTATACAGTAACATATTGAGTACACTTGTTAAAAGCTCAACCTTAACTTATCTACAATTATATATAAAATGCCACTACATGATTCAAACTGAAATAGCATCTATTCTCGTGCTTTTTTTCTGGGCTCAAGGATGAATATTCATGTTTTTTTCTCCTCCTTTACATGTTTAAAGGTCAAATTTCTCTCTGCCATTAATTCCTGTGAATTATTAATTAGACTACTCTAATGTAACTCCTACTATGGAATAGCATAGCTGCTGATGCAAGCCATTGGTAGAAGCTGGCTGAAATTGAGCTCATACAGCTTGAGTCAGTATTAACTACTGCAACACAATTAGCAACATGCAGGCACAATTTAAGTTCTTACTGGCTCTTCCAACTGTGTATTCTTCAATCTTCTGGATATGTCTAATGCAGTCTCCCCATTCTGGTTAGCTAAAATAAGTAAGAGATGTGTTACGATTTTTTGGTAAAGATACATGGAAACACATTTGGTTTTAATAATAAAAAAAAAAAAAAAAAAACCAAGAAACAGAATACTATTTATGTAAAGTGTTCCAAAGATCAGTTAATTTTTGTATTTTGCATAATTAGTTTACTTACTTATATCTGTAGTTGGCTTGCCTCTCAGAAGCAGCTTCAAACATTCATGTTTCTCATATATACAGCAGTAGTGTAGAGCTGTATTTCCCTTTCCAGTCTGCTTGTCTAGATTACCACTAAATATGAATACAAGAACACCTATTGTCAAAACAGTACACTTGTTTAAACAGGGCATATACTGAAAATGCCAGCTAAAGAGATTACATTCAAATTGTAAAGTAGTATAGCACTTGATGTACTTTAGAACTGAGGGGCAATATTCTTATTTCACTGTCATATTAAGCAAACGTTTATTCCCTGTTTACCAATAATCAATCAGAATACTCACCATTTTTCCACACCCGCGAACAATCGAGTATGGTTTAATTCAATGTTCCTCAAATGCGGCCATCAACGTGACATTGTGCGCCACTATGCTACTTAGTGCCCCACCTGATTCACCACAGTGAAAATTGCTACAAAGGAAGGTAAAACTGAACCATGAGATGTGTTATATGGTGTGTTGTTGCACAGTGTCTTTCAATGACTACATTGTTTACCTTCCGGTGGACATAGGCGGCCATGCAAAGCAGACAAGATTACACAGTGCCGTGCTGAAGATGCAGCGTGAGTAAGTTGGTAGAAGCTATGTGGGAAATGTAAGGTTTTTAAAAAGTAGTGCACATAAAATAAGAGCATGGATATCAGAAAGTTTTTAGATAAACCAGTAGGCCTATCAGAAAATGTTTCAGAGTCTGATAACATTACAGAGACAAACCATGTGGGACCAACTGCTAAGAAAAGAAGAACATGGAAGGAAGAGAAGCTAACATTTTAGGACCAGTGGGAAATGCAGCTTCTGAGCAAGTTGCTGTGTGCACTGTTTGTAAGGAGATTCATCAGATCGAAATATATGCAATGCAGTGTCATTATAACACACAAGCAGAAGCTGCAAAGAACTACCACAATGACTTTCAGAGATGGAAGCTGTTAAGAGTAAAAACCGAACTGCAAAAACAAGAGAGCCAAATCAGAGATTTTCTGAGTAAGACGCGTCACATAAGGATGGCTACTTTTAAAATCTGCTTTTCTTTTGGGGCAAAGCAGAAAACCTTTCAGCGACGGAGAAATTGTTCTGGCGGTAAGGTATGGTGCATGTAGCATGGTGCGGTACGGTGCAGAGCATAATACATTACCGTTACGGTAACCTTGTTCATCAAGAACGGTGGTAGGTCAGTGACCTACAGTTACTGAAGAAGCAAAATACAGGGATGTCCACCTGTATAACTTCCGGCTTAACCCTGTTGTCACTGACAGCATTCGCAATGGTGCCACAATGAGACACTACGGGAAAGACTGCAAGCAGTCAGACCTGAAGCAGCACTGAGCCCAGCGACTGCTAGTGAATCGGCAAAGGTAACCTTGTTCGTTGTAAACATTTCTGGCGGGAACGGGAGCAGGTGTATGACCTACAGTTACCACGGGAGCAATTACAGGGCCTGAGGGCGTGACACTGCCTTCCAGATCTTATCTATCTGCCCCCTATCTGCTGAACGTGAAGCAAGCTTTCTTCCTCCTCTGTTTTGGAAGGGGAAAAGGCAAAGGTAGAGGAGGATCGCTTCTTGGCTGGACTCCTTTGAGTGCAACGCCTACCCTCCCTTGATACAGAGCCATGGGGGGCAGGTCCAATCTCACTGAGCATGGCGATGCCGAGTGCTGAGCATTCGTGAGTGTTCCCTGGAATGACGGGCCACCGGACTATCAAGCATACGCTTGGAGAAGGGGACACAAAAATCACACAAAGGTCAATCTGCCAGGGCCTCTTGAGCATGCTCAGAACCCAGACAGACAATGTGTCCACTGCAGGCAGCTTGGCCTTACAAGAAACACATGCATGAAACCCAGGAATGGAACAAGCAGGACCTCAGTACTACATAGCACTGCATACAGTAGTGAGTTTTAGTGCACACAGTAGACAGTGTCAGTATACAAGCAGTGCACACAGTAGACAGAGTAGACAGTGTCAGTGCACACAGTAGACAGTGTCAATAAACACAGCAGTGCACACAGTAGACAGTGTCAATAAACTCAGCAGTGCAAATAGTAGAGAGTGTCAGTGCACACAATAGACAGTATCAATAAACACAGCAGTGCACACTAAGTATTGCGATGTACTCGGTACCAGCACTCACAAGAACATAAGAAAGTTTACAAACGAGAGGAGGCAATTCGGCCCATCTTGCTTGTTTGGTTTTTGTTAGCTTATTGATCCCAGAATCTCATCAAGCAGCTTCTTGAAGGATCCCAGGGTATCAGCTTCAACAACATTACTAGATTCTAGATTCCTACTCTGTGTAAAAAAAGTGCCTCTAATTTTCTTTTCTGAATGCCCCTTTATCAAATCTCCATTTGTGACCCCTGGTGCTTGTTTCTTTATTTCAGGTCGAAAAAGTCCCTTGGGTCGACATTGTCAATAGGACTTGATTCTGAAACGGTAACCTCGTCCCGCTAGGTACCAGAATTGGGAGCGACAGGTCGCAGTTACAGCTAGTGGCGTGCCCATCTGTAGAACAGCCACTGGCTAAACTTCCAGTCATACAGACACAAGAATGGAAGCAGCCTGCTTCAAAACAAGCATTTACAGTAATGTGCTGGAATATAATAATAATACATAATACACACAACCAGTAAAATGCAAAGCAAAAACAACATGGTGACAATTTTTTTTCTTTTTTAAACTCTAGCCAGAGTAGAAAAACAGAGAGCACAAGTCAGCCGACTGTGTGTGCAAAGGTCCCAGGAAGGACGGCAATAGAGCCGCAGGCTTCCCGCGGAGCATTAGGCTGCGGCGGGACTTCACTAGCACTAGGGCTTTAGTACATGAAAAGCTAGAAATAAACAATTTTCACTTTGATGATTTTACATTAACACTTTTAAGCAAAGATTAAAAAGCGCGGACAAGGTAATAGAAAAAACAGATAATCCTTATCAACGCCCTCTGATGTATTCAGGTTCAGCTGAAAAGGAGAATGGCGGCGTTGTCAGTGTATGTATCTTATGCTTTCGGGGTGGAGCAGCAGCTACTTCACACTGCTCCGACGAGAATTCTTCGTTGTATGTTTTTCAGGTTTGGGTGTCTAAAAAGGGAAACACCCCATTTGTAATGTTTAATATTCCTTACTTGAAACGGAACCCTAGACTGTCACAAAAAACGGAAATCCGCTGAAACGCAGAGATTTCTCACGTATGACTGTTACTAAACTCAGTCAGTTTCTCGTTTGCCAGAATAAGAGTGCACAGCAAAGGGTCTGTAATTCTGGGTCAACTGTAATTCAGTATCCGAAAATTCTCTCTGAGGATCTTGAAAAACGTTTCAGCAAGGGGAACTTTTTTTGTCAGTACGCCACCTTCGTGATTGACCTGTATAACAGTAGTGGTTTAATGTCTTTGCTGCAAGCAACCTAATTGTTTTGCAAACGATTATCTTATTTTACCTCAGTGAACCGGTCTCGGATACCTCATATTTGTTTTGTAATTTGTAATGATGCAAGAATGAAAGTGTACTTCAGTCAGCCTGTTGTTACAGTACAGGAGTTCTGGAGCAATATGTACCAGTTTGCAGAGAACTACAAACCCCTGGTTAAAGTTGTTTTGCTTTTCTTGTCCCTGTTCATGACTGTTGCTTTGTGAGAGGACATTCGGTGCTCTGCACTTTCTGAAAAACAAGCACTGAAACCGCCACAAGAAACCTGTGAGCCTGCAGACTTTCCATTTAAAATACCTGCTGAACTTTTGAAAGTAGTGAGTGACATCCACACACAATCCACTAACATAGCTTTTAGAATTTCTGGGGTTACAGTAAGTGATCACAGGTTTTAAACAGAATTTCTTTATTTTTAATCAGAAAAGTGTGTTTTGATACTAACTTGTGCTGGTCTTTTATTGTGCACGTTTTGTGCTAAAAAGTTTTCTTAAATGTCAAAGTTTTAGAATATTTTAGGTTACTGTTAGTTTTTAGTTTGTTTCTTTGTTGCTATATGTGTGTGTGAGCCAGTAATTCTGGGCATATTTGTATGCCCTTTTTTTATAAAGGGTAAATTTATGATTTGTTATGGAGTCTTACTGTATAAAAGCATTATTAGCTTTAGCTCTGAATTGTGGAGCAGGTGATTGATTGTTTTGTGTCTGCTGACACAGATACCCAAGTTGTACCTGTTGTCAGTGCAATAATAATACAAAATAACCCCCGGGACTGCTGAATTTAGTTTTACTACTGAAATTCTTAAAAACTGTTTAGATGTGCATATGTCTACATATTCTTTATTTTTCAAACGATTAACTAAGTATATTTAGGAAAACGAAGGCCACCAAAGAAAATTGTTTGCAAACCAGGGGTTTAATTCATATTGCCAGATTACTCTCATAATATATCCAACAGCTGGAAGGGCACTAAGTAAACTTGGTGGTATGCCTTCACAGGGATGGGCAAACTCGATGGTAGGACGGAACCAGAAGTCAGCCATCTTGGGGAAAGGGCATAGCTGTAAGATTGCTGAACGACTCTAACGTGATCAGCTGTGTTGCGTGCAGTGATTGGATAGAGCGTGGTGCAGCACTGATCACAGGCAGGAGCTTAGCAGTACAAAGGGGATGCAGTACGTGAGTACGGCCCCTTATGCTGATGTGGACAAGCCAGAGTGCTGCTTGTTTTGTTTTTTGTATTTGGCAGACAGAGACCACGGGAGCTGTGGCTACTGAGCCAGCACAATCATCCGGAGCACCTGCACTGCCACTTCACCACCACTGGATACAGAACCACGGAGCATGAGTACTGGCACACTGGACACTGTATTTATTACAGCCCCCAATACCATTGATCATAGCAGGGAACAAAATATAAAAATAAACCTGCATTCACTGTAAATATACCAGCTCTTTGGACATTATATTCTTCCTCACACCACTCACATCCTGACAAAGACACTTAATTACAAACTTAGATCTTAAAATCTGACTTGAAGTGGCTGAGCAACCATAATCATTATTTACTGAGACCTAGATGCAGCTCATTCTAGCACTTTGCTGGGATACTTTGTAGCTGAACATATGCATTGTATGGGCCAGAGCTAGCACTGCTGTAAATCTGTAAAATAAATGAGAAACAACTACTTTTCAATTAACACATTTTTTTCTATAATCTTTATTTTTTTATGGGGTCTGTTGACTTCATGTCTAACATTTTAAACAAAACAAGAAATTAAGATCGATGGAGAAACCATCTGTGTTTGCTCTTACCTATTTTGAACAAGAAAATCAACCAGGTGAAGTGAAGTTTGGTCTGCAGTCCGCACTGAGAAATGAAGTGCTGTTTCTCCCGGCTCCTGGAAAACAAGATTACACAATTTGGCAATAAAACAATCATTTAAAATGCAATGAGTAGATGTGTACGTACATGTAATATATACAGCTTCAATGTAAAGGGACTCAAATCAGTATTTTACACAGTACAAACTTTTGTACATTTTAGTCTATATTGTTTTTTTTTCTGTTCACTAATGTAGAGAATGGCAGACAGGACACAAAGATGGCATTCGTGGCAAAGGAAATATGCCAAATATTGTAAATTTGAAGTTCTCGAAACTTTATCACAGTGACAAGACATCATTTACCAGATATGTTTGATAGGCACAGACACAGATTTCCTGATGACACAGACTATAACATGATGATATTGACAACAACTGATTGTTATTGTAACATATGCTACGGTGGGCTGACGTTATTACATGGACCATGTCTACATTTAAATTGTTTGCTACCCTTCTTCAGAAATGTAGTTATCAATAAACGCAAAACTGAAGACATGACTTCCCAGAATATAAAAAGAAAAATGCAAAGATCTATTTCAGCTACTACCAGGAAAGACAACTGTTCAAAGCCATTCAAGCTTCATTCAGCATTGTAGAAACCGGATGCCTCACCTGTCCAGTTTCTGGCAGTGGCTCCATCAGCTCTACCCCCTCTGCATAGACTTGAATTAGTGCAAGTAAGTCTCTGGATTTAACAGCATCAAACAGCTCATTCATTTTAGCTGATGCCGATATGCAGGTCTTCCTGGTAAACTTATGATCTACATATTTAGCATTAATAAATTCTTTGCGTGCAGTCCTGGAAAAGAAAACATACTGCAATTATTTGCACAGACTTTAATCAACTGGGATGATTCAGGATATTCCATTATGCTCTCGTATGCAAAATAGTTTGTAAAACTTGGCAAAGATGTCTGGTTTACCAGATTCATCTGTAGAAGGGATGCGACACAATGGTTTCCTGGGAACTGGTGTTTCAAATATCTTTTAAGACATACATTTATTTGCATCACAAGACAATGGCTCTCAGCCTTATTTTATTTTTGGAGACCCACTATTAAAGCTGTGACCCACCCAGTAAAAACAAAGCCATAAAGAAATGTAATAAAAGTAAAATACTTAATTTTATGTAGATATTGTAAATCAATCAATCAATCAATACATAAATAAATAAATAAATAAACCAAACAGTACATTTTACAAATACAATAAAGTAATTAAATGATTACAAAAAAAAACCTAACCTAATATGTGATCTGTGCTGTAAGGTTTCTCCAGTGAGATGTTATGGGTGAGATACTAACTCTGAGGCTCCTCCCCCATATGAAGCTTGTTCCTGTATTTCGTTTGATTGCTGCCATGATGGAAAATCTTCCGTCATGGCTGCCTATTTCAACTAAATACCTTGTTGTAAACGGCAGCAAATGCTTGATGGCTTTTTTTTTTTTTTAAAGCTGTGATTTTGCCATTATGCTCAAAAATGTTAACTCTATGGACTTGCAAAGATACATTTAGTTGGTTGAAGCTGAATCTTTGCACACCACTCTGTGTCAACAGCGAAAGAAACTGAGATCTTCACAACCCTCTGCAGTCGAGGCAGGACAAGTCACGCACATGTTTACGCTTTGTGGAAGTAGTTGTCAGGATAATATTCTATATCTATGGTTCTCAGTAGGTAGACGCACTGTCTGCGCTATAGGATGACGTACTCCCTAGCAACACATGAACGCTGTTCCACGGAGGGGAAACTAGATTGTTGCCAGTGTTATCGTTTCTGTCCGACTGAGAAACCTGTTTTTACCTTTCAAAACATTAAGAATGGCCTACGATTATGGGGATATAATTAATGCTTTTTATTCTTTCTTTCAAAAATAGTATAAATATTAGGTTTTCTAAACATTTTTTTAAATTCACGACTTTTTTTTTTTCAATTGTAGCCTACTGCGTAGTACCGTAGTAGTTTCTGCGTGTGAGTTGTATTCGATTATTTGTAGTTAAAATAATATAGGCTACTTATTGATTACTAAAAAAATAATCTATACAAATAACGTGCATCATCTCACATTTTAATACATTTACCGTGATCATGTGATTGTGGAGTTTTGCTGTTGATGTCGTGTATATATATATATATATACATATATATATATATATATATATATTGTTGCACCATTAAAAGACGTAACTTACACTTGATCACATGTGTGCTTGCAAGAATAAGTGGAAAACCCATTTGTCACTCTTGCGCCATAGTTATATAAGGAATATATAGTACTGTGAAAAAGTATTTGTCCCCTGTCTGATTTTCTGCTTTATTGCACATTTTTCACATTGAATTTGGTCAGATCTTTATGTGGGTTGACACCAAAGTTTGGTGCTTCTTTCATTTGTTTGGCTAACTTTGGCCCTTACCATCAGAGCGAAGTTGTCAGCACAGTTTCTTTTAGCATATCATGCCACGATCAAAAGAAATTGCTGAAGACCTCAGGAAAAAAAAGTTAGTGATGCCTATCAGTCTGGAAAAGGTTACAAAGCCATTTCTAAGGCTATGGGGCTCCACCAAACCACAGTCAGAGCCATATTGTCCAAATGGAGAAAGTTTGGGACAACAGTGAATCTTCCCAGGAGTCGCCGTCCTACAAAAATCTCTCGAAGAGCAAGATGTTAAATCATCCAGGAAGTCACAAAGAACCCTAGAACAACATCCAGGGATTTGCAGGCCTCTCTCGCCTCGGCTAAGGTCAGTGTTCATGACTCCACCATCAGAAAGACACTGGGCAAAAATGGGATTCATGGCAGAGTAGCAAGGCGGAAACCACTGCTCACTAAGAACATGAATGCTCGTCTCAAGTTTGCCAAAAAGCACCTGGATGATCCTCAAGAGTTCTGGAACAATGTTCTATGGACAGATGAGTCAAAACTGGAACTTTTTGGCCAACATGGGCTCCGTTATGTCTGGCGAAAACC
Organism: Polyodon spathula; assembly: GCF_017654505.1. Taxonomy (NCBI): domain Eukaryota; kingdom Metazoa; phylum Chordata; class Actinopteri; order Acipenseriformes; family Polyodontidae; genus Polyodon; species Polyodon spathula. The sequence continues at coordinate 49,513,115 of NC_054537.1, read as the reverse complement.
AAACACTGTATTCCACAGTAAGAACCTCATACCAACGGTCAAGCATGGTGGTGGTAGTGTCATGATTTTGGGATGCTTTGCTGCATCAGGACCTGGACGACTTACCATCATTAAAGGAACCATGAATTCTGCTCTGTATCAGAGAATTCTACAGGAGAATGTCAAGCCATCTGTCCGTGAGCTGAAGCGCAGCTGGGTCATGCAGCAAGACAATGATCCAAAACACGCAAGCAAGTCTACATCAGAATGGTTGAAGAACAAAACATTTGAAGTTTTGGAATGGCCTAGACAAAGTCCAGACCTAAACCCCATTGAGATGTTGAAATGAGCAGTTTATGCTCGAAAACCCACAAATGTCACTGAGTTGAAGCAGTTCTGCATGAACGAGTGGGTCAAAATTCCTCCATGGCGCTGTGAGAGACTGATCAATAACGGCAGGAAGCGTTTGGTTGCAGTTATTGCTGCTAATGGTGGTGTAACCAGTTACTGAGTCTAAAGGGGCGATTATTTTTTCACACGGGGTTGCATTAGGTGTCGCATAACTTTCTTTAATAATTAAATGTAATAAGTATCAAACTTTTGTGTTATTTGTTCACTCAGGGTCCCTTTTATCCAATATTAGATTTTGGTTGAAGATCTGATAACATTCAGTGTCAAAAATATGCAAAAATCCAGAAAATCAGACAAGGGGCAAATACTTTTTAAAGTACTGAACGTTTTTTCCACTTATCGCAAGTAAAGCTGGACTTGTACTGTGTCCCACATTTTATATTTTAAAACCTACAAATTATATGAAAATCTATCTATGGAAAACTGAAGTCATACAAAAGATTACTGTAAAATTGTGGAACTTTGGATTTTTTTTTCTAAAGACGAAATAAAAAAAAAAGACTGAATATCTCAACTGTTTATAATACACATTACTGTGCTTCGTCTGAATGATTGATTTATTTAATCCAGTTTGTTACGGTATAATAATAAAGATCTGCAACTGAGTTAGTTGTTACAGAGCTGTGTGTCAGGGGCGCACCCAGGATCTAGTCTCAACAGTCAACAGGGGGGAATGTGCTAATAAAGTTCAATGAAGTTCAATCTCGTCTCTATGTCACATATATTACATGCACCAAAAGAACATGCTTTTACAACCAACACATTGAAGAGTATTGAGAGCTGAAACAAGTATTTTTAGCAAACCAATTTCTCACATAAAGGAATAATCAACAGTTACGCAAACTGAAAACCCAGCGTAGCGGCCTGATTACAGCATCATTTTTCCAGGTAACAACGTCAGGCCCGTTATGCTCAACAGCGCTGGTGAGAACCCTGACATATTCAAAGCAGCTGGCAATATCAACTCTTCAGTTATCGTGGGGGCTTTCTTACATTTAGCTATAAGCTATGAAACTAAAACTTGTGTTTGTATCTGCTGCGTCAATTTCCTTTCAAAGTAAGCCAAAGTGTAGTGTTTGTTGATGCCTCTTGAGTTTTGACGATTGCATGCTTTCATTGGCAAGCACTTCAAAGCAAATGACACACTGCGGTTTGCGTTCAGTTTCGGAACAAATATAAGCGAAGCCCAGCTGAAGATATGATTTGTCGCATTTACATTTAGGCCCACCGCTTTTTATTTTCTTTCAGTTTCTGCTGGCCTTGTCATTGAATTTGATGGTGATGCAGCTTCAATTTTTTTTTCACTAATCTAACTAATTGTAATTATTTTTATTTTATTTTGTTTTAGATACACTTAATTTAACTTTATTTCTTAACAATTCCTTATAATTTTCTTTTACCGCTTTTAGCTTTTCAGATCCTAGTGCAGCTCGAGTTGCCAGTTGCAAAAGCTCACTTTCTTGCACTCAACGCAACTTTCAGCTGCCTTGTTCTCAGTGTAAAGTTCAATTACATTTGATTGGTGGTACTCATTTTTTGCAAGCACACTATTTTGCTTTACCAGAGTCAAATTACATAAGGTTTAAAAAAAAACAAAAAACAACAAAAAAAAAACATTACTGTTGATGTGAGACAGGGAAAAATGCTCGATCAGTAATATTCCTTATTTTGGGAAAGTGGGCTTTGCAACCCACTGGTTAATAAATGATGACTGAAGACATAGTTGGTCTGCTTTGGTTGTAGCACAAACTAAAATATACTTTGAGTGTGAATTTATTACTTCAATGTTTTCCAATTGCCGTATTCCTTTGAATTTAAGATGCACTTTTTAAACCACCATTTTCTTCTCAAAAATGGTCTGTGTTTTAAATTTGAGTATAGTGAAGCATGTATGAAAATCGCCAACAAGACATGTGACTACCTGAGTACACAAACAGCAACGTGACTGGCTGCAGAAAAAAGGCAAACCAAGACGTCACTGCCCGATTAACAAAAGGCAACATGACTTACTGCTGTGAAAAAACAAACAAAAACTGTCCAACCCCGAACACCGTGTAACAATTTTTTTTTTTTTTGGTTCCTGGGTAGTAAGTGTTATTTCCTAATTGCTTATGCCTCAAAAGTATTGAAAATGGCTATTATTCCCCACAAACTTTGCTTTTGTGACCAGGATAGTGATATTTTAAATTTACCTATTTTCCAGAACATTCCAGATAGATTCAGTGCTTGGAGTAAACTTGGAGTAACTTCTAGAACTTTCTAGAACTTTCTAGAACTTTCCCTTAATATAAATAATAGTATAAATACAGGGGCCTTAAGCCCACCAGTTCAGTTTAGTTCCAGCTGCCTAAGTGGATACATATCTGCATTTTTCTGAGATGGCATCAAAAGGCTGCAATGGTGGCATTCCTGATGGGTCTCCAAGGTGGTTTTACCAAGTTTCCCTGCTATCTTTGCCTTTGGGGCAGCAGGGACACCAAGGCACACTACCACAGGCGGGACTGGCCACAGCGGACCAAGTTCTCTGTGGGGAGGAACAACGTCAAGTGGGAGCCACTGGTGGACCCCCGGAAGGTGCTGATGCCACCATTGCACATCAAATTGGGCCTTATGAAACAATTTGTCAGAGCTCTAGATAAGGAATCTGCAACCTTCAAGTACCTTCAAGACTTCTTCCCTAAGCTGTCTGAGGCAAAGGTCAAAGCCGGTGTCTTCGTCGGACCACAGATAAAGAAAATCTTGGAGTGCAATGAATTCCCCAAGAAGCTCACTAGTAAGGAGAAAGCGGCTTGGAACAGCTTTGTCGCAGTGGTTCATAGCTTCCTGGGCAATCACAAGGCCGAAAACTATGTGGAGCTGGTTGAGACTCTGGTGAAGAACTATGGCACAATGGGCTGTAGGATGTCCCTCAAAGTCCATATCCTTGATGCTCATCTTGATAAATTCAAAGAGAACATGGGAGCGTACTCGGAGGAGCAAGGCGAGCGCTTCCACCAGGATATACTGGACTTTGAACACCGCTACCAAGGACAGTATAACAAGAACATGATGGGAGACTACATTTGGGGGCTGATTCGTGAAAGTGATTTACAGTATAATCGTAAATCTCGAAAAACTACTCACTTCTAAATCTTTTGTAGTCATTTTTGTATTAATTTAGTATAAATACATGTTAATTTGGATTCATATGTTGTTTTTTTCTGACTTTAGTGAACGAAAAGACACAAATTCGCCCGTTTTCTCATTGGAAATAGGTACATTTCAAAATATCACTGTCCTGGTCACAAAAGCAAAGTTTGTGAGGAATAATAGCCATTTTCTATACTTTTGAGGCATAAGCAATTTAGAAATAACACTTACTACCCAGGAACAAAAATTGTGTTACATAGTGGAATCATCCATGACATGCAGGAAGCCATTTTCAAATCAGTGTCTTTAACTAATTCAAAGAGAAGCAAATACAATTTCAGCGTTTCGCTAATAGGCTCAGTTCTAACACAATGACATGCCAAGCAATACCACAGTTCACAAAAAGGTAGAAAAACGGTGTGAATAATCACAAGTAGATATGAGAAACATGACATAACTGTAATGCTCTTGTGTAACAGCGAGGATGCAAACTGCCTCCATATGCGTAACTGAGGTTGTATCTTTGTAAATGCAGATTTATTTGATGTTTTATTTTTTCCTCAAATTGAGGGTGGGAAATTTGAGCTGGGTCTTAAATTCAAGGGCGTCACATTTGAAGGAATACGCTAAGTCTGTTTAATTAGCATTTAAATATAATGTTCTTTGAAACTTATTTTACTCACATATCACTTGATGGAGTGGGCTTTGGTGAAGGACAAGGGAGGTTTCCTTCCACAATTTCATTAAAACTACAGTTTCCTACATTCTTGGCCAGCTGTAAAAAAAAAAGACACTTCAGTATTATCTCTTTCTGACATAGCAATACATAACATAACTGAATGTATATTGTAAAATATATTGTCCCAAGGTCAAGATGAATGCACCTAATGAAAGATACGGTAAGTAATACAATAGGAACTGCATGGTGTGAGGGGACTATGAATTTTAAAAACTCTATGTGTACAACATTTTTATAAATACTATTTGTAAAAATGGGGTTAAAAGGGATCATTTATATCATCTTGTTTTCGTATTAAATATTATATATCTGCTATATCTGCTTGTAATTGTTTGTCATACTTACTAAAAAATACTTCTGAAAAGTTTTTCTGAAGTAAGGTGTACTAGCGCTGTTCTGCGCATTGAAACCCATAAATGAAACATGCACAGAAGTCTGTGCAACACTGATATGCTTCCCCAGTTTACTTGAGAAACTCAGTCTTGAGTCTCTTCAGATTTACACTACTTTTACTGGACTAGTTATTAAGCATGTAAAGCTATTTTATAGCTATTTTACTTTAGCTAGCCTCAGAAAATGTAAGATATAGCTGTTAATTTTCTGATTTCTGAAAGAAATACATTGAATAAAAATAAATCAGCTTACAATAAACTTGTACTGCCATGAAAGAAAAGCACGACAAGCAAATGTTGCAAGTTAGTCTGTTTTTCTTCAGTCTGAGATATAGTGAAATACTGGGTATACCTTTCAGTTTCCCTTTTGCCAAAGTCTTTAGAACGCTACGACATTTTTCAAGATTTCTTTTTCAAGCACCATTTTTTGATATTGCACTCAGGTAGACAAGATTAATCAATCATTTTTTAATCAATCAAAGGTGTGATTAATCATTAAATCGATTAAAACCCCTACAAACACACACACACACACAATAGGATATTAAACAGGTAAGAAATTAAACAGAATAAAAATGTAGATGATATAAAAGTATTCCTATGTAGTTAAAGACATAAAGCATGCATTTTACTCCACCAACACGTATTGTATGCAGTGTGTTACTTCTGATACACAACTTCTCAAACAATAATGTAATACTTTTGATAATGAATACAATATGAAATATAGTAAAGCAACTTACCAAGAGTTCAGAAGTTCCTAGTTTATCAAGTTCCATGGACTGGATTCTTGAAATGTGCACCCCCATTTCCCTGTGTATTCCAGAGCATTCTATGCACGTCAAAATGCCCAGGTTTGTTGACAACCATTTAGGATCTGCAGCACAAAGAGGGAATGCAGGAAAGAACAGAAGCATCATAAAGGAGCATGCAAGTTTCTGTAAATAAATGAAAATAACACTTAACACAAGAGGTTTTCAAAGTGGGGGGTGCATGACCTGACTGGTGAACATTTGCTTCTGACTTCCTGATAATTGTAAAACAAGGTGCATCATATCACAGCTTCATTGAACAATATTCTGATGCATCACATCATTTCTTAGTGCCTAAATCAACGTGTGAACGTAGAGATCTGAACGCGACTCGGATGTTATTTGTTCTTGCTGATGATAGCATGAAACCAAACTAAAACGCCATCTGGATAACAAACATCGTGCCCTCAAAGATAAGCCACAAGATTGTTTCGAACGGAAGCTCTTTCAACTCAAAGGACCGAGGTTTATTGAAGAAAGCAGCGATACCTGCCAAAGCACTTGAAGCTGTATTTGAATAGTGGTTATATGTTATAAGTTGCTTTCCGTCTTCAGAAAAAAGATGTTATTATATGTTGGGAAAATCACCTTTTTCTAAATACTGTACTGTTTATTAATAGGGGGAAGTGCACATGGGGCATGCGTCTTGGAAGGGGTGCGCAGCAAAAAAAATTTGAGAACCTCTGGGTTAACATATAGTATGCGTCTGTCCAGAGTATGACCAGATAGGGTAGTTCACTATTACTATTCCACCACATGAGGGCAATATCCCTTTGATTACACTGGGAACAGTTAAGCCCGCCACGGCAGTCATTTCGGTTTTTACTTTTAAAATTTAAATTACTCTGCGTGTGTTAAAGATCCGCCATTGTCTGTTCCTGACTTTTCTTAATATATGTATTAAATACTCTGATGGCGTTTGAAAGTCAGGATCACAAAAATAAAAAAGTTATAAGCACTTCTACCTAGAACCGTCAAAAGTAGTCATTTTGATGGCTTGTTACAATACATGCTTTTATTGTTAATATAACCTACAATACACTGTTTTTTATATGTATACAAGCCAGTTTGTTATCTCTACCTTTGCTAAGTTTACAGCAGTATGTATTTGAATAGAACATTGCTCCTGAAGTCTAGATACGTGTTATCCAAAAATATACTGCAATCTTATCAATTCATTGGAGAACTGCCCTCTGGCTGTCTACGTGAGCATATACAGTCTGCAGTCTTATAATACTATTACAAGAATTATTCGAGAAATCTTGAGATTTTTGCATTTTGATTTGAGAGCAACTACAGATATATTTGCCTTAGCATCAGAAAATTGGAACGCCTTCATTGAAAACAACACTGACTGTTTCAAGCTAAACATAAAACATTCCATGGACAAGTAACTGTTTCCGACAAAAGCACAGTGTCGCTGGACACAATACATGTCAAACAAACCTTTCAAATTTGGGATCAAGTTCTGGCTGGCAGCGGACCATACCCCTACCTGTGCGAAGATGAAACTCGCCCTGCAGCTGGTCAGAGACTGGGTGACAATGTGGTACTTAGCCTGACGTAATCGTACTTAGGAAAAGGGATGAATGTTACCAATGCCAATTTTTTTATTTCACTGTAATTAGCAAAACAGTTGAAGAAAAAAAAACAGCCTGGTTGGAACAAGACACAAAACTAGAAGAGAGTTTCCACCATCTGCGCAAAACATACAACTCTGTGAAAGCAATCACCGGTGTTCAGTTGTCCAATTTTACAATGTACTGGATATGGCATCCATCAATTCATTCATTTCGATCAGTGAATGCACCCGGGAAAATACCTAGCCACATTAGCCACAGAGCTTTGGCAGAAACATTTCGATCCGAAACCTGCAAAGTGGCAGGGAAACGCACCTCAAGCTGCATACAGTGCATATAAAGTGTCACACGCAACAGTAAACAATGCCAGGTAACTAAATGCAATAAAAATAAAACTTATCTGTGCCAAGTGTGAAAGAGCAGTATGAGGTAAATGCACACAACATCTGTGTGGATTGTGCTACTATAGGGGCTACTTTAAAGTACCGTAAAAAACGGTGTATAAGTAACCCCCCCCCCCCCTTTTTTTTTTTTGAGACAACAATTTCAGGAAAAAGTCTACAGGTCAATCCGGTGTATAAGTCACTCCCCCCTTTTAGGAGCCCCTAAAAATAACTAGAAAATAGACTTATACTAAGGTTTTTACAATCAAGTTTTTGCACAATCAATCAATCAATCTTTATTTTATATAGCGCCTTTCATAGTGGACCAACATTATTAAGAGCGTTACAAGATTCTTTTGAAATGTTTATTTTATTATAGTTTTTAATTTTTTGCAGTAGGCTAATGTGAAAAAAAGGCCTTTAATGTTATTTTTGTAAATAATTACTTTGTTTTTACAATGTTGTAGGTACTATAGCAGTTTACACAATATCTTCTTTTGAAATGTTTATTTTATTATAGTTTTTCATTTTTTTACATCATGTATATGCGCTAATTTTGAAAATAAAGCCTTTTATGTTTATTTTTTCATTGAAATGCTGTGTTTCTGCTAGGCAAATGTTACATATGATGTTCATAAATAAAACTTTTGAGTTGTATCTGATAGTTTGTGTCTCATATTCATATCAAAGCTGTTTAAAATGTACCCATCAAAATGACTACCACTGGCGGTTCTAGGTAGTAGCACAAACCCAGCGGTTCTAGTGTTAAAGTGCCTTGGCACACTTTAATTATACACACATTACAAAACAAATAAAACATAGGAACAAAATAAAGGTTTGAACAAAACCATACAAACTCTTCAAAATAAACCAAATACCACACCAAGGCTGCAGCTATCATAGTGCTTTCCTTTCTCTCTGCTCCAGGCTCTCTTCTCTCTCCTACACACTCCTTTATTCCCTTTTATACCCTGTGGCCAGGGGCTTGATTGACTCAATCAATCACTCAATCACCACCTGGCCACATTCCACACTTTTCCATTCAAACATCAATCAAACAATTAATCAAACAATCAATGCCTTGTGGCTGTGCATTTGGTGGCCACCCAGGCACCGATATGCAGAGTCTATGCTCTGTCAGAGACACAAACTATTTTTTAATCTAATTCAGAAAACAATCACTGAAACATTTTGTAAGTATTTTAGCTCTCACAGCCTGGTACTGCTGCCTTTCTGCATACAAGCATAGAACATCTCAATGGAGGTCCCTAGTACAAAGTACTCCTACAATATGGTTTTCACAAGAATAACATTCATAAATACTGAAAGTTAGGCATTTTTTTTTTTTTTTTGCTTCTTTTTGCTGACCTTGAGCTAGCTAAAAGCAGATTACAAGAACAAACATTTTTTTTAAATTAAAAGCAATTATCCTTAGAACTGAAGCAATGTTCTTTTAATTAAGCAAAAATCGACCATAACCACATTAGATTTCTTCTCCAGAACAGTTTAACTGTGTAAATTACAGCTTATTACAAGATAATAAATTTACCAGTGGTTCTCATAATACAATCTATAGGCAATGCTATCTATTCAGTGTTCACAATGTATGTATTATTATTTTTTTTACCAAGTATTAAATATTCCACCAGTCAGATGATGTAAGTATAACATTCACTTTCAAATGTTGTCCGCAGTTAGTAAAATAAATTAGATGGACTAACAATATTTGCCTTGTATGCGACACGGCCACTGATCCATCCTGCGGATGAGATGTTAAATCAATGTCCTATTGTTAGTCACTCTGCATGTAATGCACAGTTCACAGCCTACCTCTGTAAAGTGGTCCACTACAAAAGGCACTATATAAAAATATATTATTATATTATTATTATGATCAATGCTACTGTGTTTCATACATTATTTTCATCCTACAGCGCTTTACAACTGCTGATTCAGAGGAACGTACTGCTTACTTAGTAGATACACTGCATCTTGACTCTAACCACACAACAGTAGTAGGTCAGGCTATCATTAAAATGCATGTGAAGAGTAGCATTGATTTCAACTGTGTGTCTGCCTTTGTAATAACAGACAACATAATATTATTTTTTAGGTTGATAGTCTCCACTGACATATATTTTATATAATTTACTAATAATTTGACAGTGTCTGTGGTTTTAAAACTTAATTAAAAAATTTAATTTCTACATATTACTAGAAATGTACAGTGTGTATAAAACACAAGCACTTCAGTTTTATTATTTCAGGTCTGCAGTTAACGTTTCTCCCGTGTTTAATATTTTGGGATTAAAGGCAGCAAAATAGGCTATGTGAATTACACGGTCATTGTAATTACTGTGTCAACATATGTTTGGCCTGACACTTCATTCCCAGCGCTAAAAAGAAGTCGGTCATCTAGAAAGGGGGCGGAGCTATGGTGCACTAACTCATCGACCTGGAAGGAAAATGATGTGGCAGCCACGGATTGGAGGTGCGGCTGCAATCGTTTACCAAGGGCTCATGTGTGAAGGTACAAATAGGGGATGAAGCGATGTAATCTGTTCATTTGTTTTGGTTAAAGAAAGAACCCAGAAGGACCTGTGGATTGTGAAATGTTGTAAGTGTTTGTTTGTTTTTGACTCCAATTGTCTATTATTATTAGTAGACAGCTAACACGTCCGGAGCTGTCACCAGAGACCAGCATGAACCCGGACAGCACTGCACCTGTGACACAATAAATAACACTATGTAACACAGTTTTTGTTCCTGGGTAGTAAGTGTTATTTCCTAATTGCTTATGCCTCAAAAGTATAGAAAATGGCTATTATTCCCCACAAACTTTGCTTTTGTGACCAGGACAGTGATATTTCAAAATATCACTATTTCCAATGGGAAAACGGGCAAATGTGTGTCTTTTCGTTCAAATAAAGTCAGAAAAAAACAACATGTGAATCCAAATTAACATGTATTTATACTAAAGTAATACAAAAATGACTACAAAAGATTTATAAGTGAGTAGTTTTTCGAGATTTACGATTATACTGTAAATACAGTATAATCGTAAATCCCGTTATAAATAATTATAATAGCACCACAAGTACTACAGCATGCACCCATACAGCACTCTACCTGTGACACAATAAATAATTATAATAGCACCACGAGCACTACAGCACGGACCCAGGACTGGTGACCGTGTTAGTGTATTGTGTTTGTAATGGGACTGTGTTTAGTATTTGGGACTGCAAACCCTTTGTTTTGAACAGTGCAATACACATTGCTATAGATTACCTGTAATTACTGTTTAGTCACCAGACCTGGGTTAAAAAAATGAATCTATTTTCTAATTGCACTGCATCACTCCTACACCTGTACCCAACTAACCATTTTGCCACAGGCTCATAGTAAGAACATGAGCAAATGAAGATTATTTTTCATGCATGCTCTCTCTCTTTTTGGTTTACAGTTTTATGAACAGAAATTATGTAAGACTTCCTACCTGGTGCTCCGCAGTCACAGCAGACTTCATTGCCAGGCATTCTCAGAACATCATCAATAATGGCTTTAGTAAGATCTTCTAAGCTGTTCTCACCAGTGCTCTGCTCCCCCCGAAATGCCATGTTTAAAGCTTCTTCCTTATTATTGGTTAACACTGATATCCAACTACATAAAAAAACAGAATATAATTAATTTGATAAACAATTGCTATAAAATGTCCTACTTCAAAAATTATTTCCTTATACAGTGCCTATAGAAAGTTTACACCCCCTTGAACTTTTTTCACATTTTGTTGTGTCAGTACCTCAGAGTTTCATGCATTTAAATGAGGATTTTTTTCCACTTATCTGCACACCATACTCCACACTGTTAAGGGGTAAAAAAATTTTATTGAGAAAAAAATTATATATTAAAAATACCAAACTGAAAGATCATAATTGGATAAGTCTCCAGCCCCGAGTTAATACTTGGTGGAAGCACCTTTGGCAGTAATTACAGCTGTGAGTCTACTGGGATAGGTCTCCACCAACTTTGCACACCTAGATTTGGTAATATTTGACCATTCTTCTTTACAAAACTGTTCAAGCTCTGTCAAGTTCTGGGGAGCTTTGATGGACGCAATCTTCAAGTCTTGCCACAAATTTTCGATTGGATTTAGGTCACGGCATTGACTGGGCCACTCAAGGACATTTACCTTTTTGTTCCTTAGCCACTCCAGTATAGCTTTTGCTGTGTGCTCTGGGTTGTTGCCATGCTGAAAGGTGAACTTCCGTCCCAGTTTCAGCTTTCTTGCAGAGGGCAGCAGGTTTGTACTTTGCTCCATTAATTTTCCCTTCTATCCTGACAAGTGCCCCAGTCCCTGCCGATGAGAAACATCCCCATAACATGATGCTGCCACCACCATGCTTCACAATAGGGATGGTATCCTTTGGGTGATGTGCTGTGTTGGGTTTGCGCCAAACAGAACGCTTTGCATTTAGGCCAAAAAGTTCCATTTTAGTTTTGTCAGACCACAAAACTTTTTGCCACATGGCTAAATAATCTCCTGAGTGTTTTTTTGCATACTTCAAACAGGATTCAAGGTGGGCTTTCTTGAGTAATGGCTTCCTTCTTGCCACCCTACCATACAGGCCAGATTTGTGGAGTGCTGGGATATTGTTGTCACATGCACTTTGACCAGTATTGGTCATAAAAGCCTGTAGCTCTTGCAAAGTTGCCATTGGCCACTTGGTAGCCTTTCTGATCAGTCTCCTTCTTGCTCGGTCATCCAGTTTGGAGGGTCGGCCTGATCTAGATAGGGTCTTCGTGGTGCCATACACCTTCCACTTCTTAATAATCTTCTTGACCGTGCTCCAAGGGATATTCAAGGCCTTTGATATTTCTTTATACCCATCCCCTGATCTGTGCCTTTCAACAACTTGAAATCAGTGAAATGCACTACCCAGCAGAGGGAACCTACAGGATTTGCTGAATTTATCCTGAAATCATGTGAATCACTACAATTTAACACAGGTGGAGGCCACTTAACTTGCTGTGTGATTTTGAAGACGATTGGTTACACCTGAGCTATTTTAGGATTGATATTACAAGGGGGGTGGACACTCATCCAACCAAGCGACTTCAGTTTTTATTTTTAATTAATTTTCTACCAATTTCTATAATACTTTTTTCACTTGGAAGTTCTGGGGTAAGATATGTAGATAAATGAAAAAAACACAACTATTTTAATGCATTTTAATTCCAGGCTATAAGACAACAAAAAGGTGAATTTTTGAAAGGGGGTGTAGACTTTCTATAGGCACTGTATACCAGTAATGTTTTAACTACATCATCAAAAATATCTAACATTTTAAAAGCCTATATTTATTGTAGAAATACAAAATAGCCCTTTAAAATGTTATATGTGTGTGTTTGAGTGTTCTTAGATCACTTGTGCCTTTTCATCCATTCCAGTCCAAGACCTTGTTCCAACCATGGCCTTAATTATTAAATTGAAGTCCAAGTCATTAGGACCTGGTTGGAACAGGGTTGAAAGAGTCACAAGTGCATACTACGATCATAGAGGTTTGCTTATATTCTGTAGTTAATGTCTGATTATTTAAGTATTGCTACTATCATAGCCTATGTTGAGTCTAAACTGACATCTTGTGGCAATAGCACAAATTACAGATGAGCAATTCTGTTCTTTTTCCCAAATATAACTCACTCCAAACTATTGTCTTACCTTTCAAGAATTTGCTTTGATTTAAACAAGGATAAGACAACTTCGGAGATCAACAAGGTGTACCAGGGGACAGCAGCATTATACAGTTTGGACTTAGAGAGCAATAATGTTACAAATAAGCCAATACACTATAAGCCAATACATTTACTAAAAAAAATGCAAACCAAACCAAAGCATCAGTGCACTAACAAAATCTACTGTCATCTTACGTATACTGGATGTGGAAAGACTGCTGTCAAAAAGCAACTGTCAACATTACATTTTTTTTCAGCATATCTGTGCAAATATATATGATGTTACTTACAACAAATTAATTTTCTCATGCATATTAGAAATGGGCATGTTTTAAATGATGAGAAAGTGTTGCTCTTAAAATCAGCTACAGTACAGAGTGCAATATGCAGTGCTACACACCAGCAGATTTAAACAGCTATTGTTTTATACACATCAATAAGTGTACCTTGGAAGACACTGTCATGAAAAAATGTCCGACACATTTGGAACAGATAATGAAAAACTATCTGTGCTTTGTCCAGAGAATGGTATCAATGATGTAACTGAAATTTTAAAAATATATACATGACACCAGGGTGTCTTGACGGTTATGAAGTGGCTCTTTGCAGAAGATGCTTCCCTTGTTCAATGAAAATCTGCTGTATAGGCAATAATAAAAAGTATTAGGAAATTACATTTAATATGAATTCACTAGTACTTAAGGACAATGGTTTACATTTACCTGTAGTTTGCCCCTACAACTCATCTTCAAAGAATTAGCACTTATGTACGTAATGTCTTTAATACAGAATTAGAGCTACTGTTTATTTTGTTAGCTTTAATAATGAAACAGTTTTATTTAAACTGACATTTGTTTTTCATGAAAGGTTTAGGGATAAAAGAATGATAAGAAATTAATAAATTAAATGAAAGTAGGATGTGCCATGCCACCCACAGATTTTGAATAAATGGCTTTTTTTGGGGTGCTTTTTAAATTATTAAAATCTATACTCTGGTCTTATTTAAATTGCAATATATGCCTGCCTACTAGTTAAACAGCAGGCAGTGGGGCCTTGTGGAAATGTGTTCCGCAGTGCCAGACAAAAACATGTGTTTACAGTGTTATCAGAAAGTCTGTTATACTGTAGAACAATAATAAATCTAACCTTCAGTGCACTTCTATTTGCTAGTTAAGTCTCATATGTGAAGTTCTTAAAGAAGAAAATATACCAAACTTGCAAAAAGTGACAGCTGGAACTATACTACTTAGTGATGCATATTAGACCACAAAAAAAGGTCTGATATCTGGTTTAGCTCTGTACCGCGGTATGTACCGTACTGCCATTGGTGAGTCAAAAAAAATCGGACTGGACTTCAACATCAGCAGTCCACACCAGTTTTTCTCTACTGAAATGGTCAGCGGGGCCGTAAATACCAGATCAGGCTCCCAAAGCTGATTAACGGCTCAGGACTCAGGACTGTTTATCAGTCTAAAAAGATGCTTCAGGTGTCTGTGACACTGCCGGTGCTGTAATCAATTCAGTACCCCCTCAGAAATCTGTATCCCCTGGCTCACTCGTATCTGAGTGAAATACGAGTGATGTGCACGCGCAGCAGTTGTCGGCTGCATTTTGCATTCATTTACTAACTTTTTTGACAGGATGGCATGATTTCTTTGTGATGTGCAGAATCAGTTAGTTTGTTTTCATTAAAAACATATTTGACATGCGCAGCTAAAACAATCTTTAAATAATTAATGCTTAATGTATTAACGATGCGATCTACCTGTTTACAAACGATTGTGCTGACTTCAAAGTAGCCTATTTTTTATATACTTTTTAGATTTAAATTCTTGAAAGTTGAAAGTAAATGATCACGAAAGTTTTCATGAATGTTGTTGCTCTGTGGTTTGTGCTGTTATGTCTAGAATAAACACGAGTTGTGTAAATGATATTACATAATAGTTATTGTTTACCGATATTTGTTTATATATTTATTTTATATACTGAACACACATAAGATTGGTATTGCCAGTGAGAAACACGGGGGATACCAATTTAGACAGCTGACAATATCTTAGTCTATGGCTGTATTATTTGGTATTCCCTGTGCATTTCAGGCAGTGGGGCGCCTAGAAAAGTCAAACTTGAACACTGTGTCTACCTGTGCCCCATTATCACACACAATGGGTTTGATTGATACTGGGTGTATTTACAGTGAGAAACACAGGGGATACCAATTTAGACAGCTGACAATATCTTGGTTATGGCTTTATGTTTACTGATGTTTTAATGTTCTGCTATTTTGAATGTTATTCTATCCTGTTCATTTTCTTGATAGAGAACAACTTATTAAAATATTGTATCATTTAAAAAGATAATTGCTTGAGGGTAAACACTGTTCCATGTCGCATGGGAAAGATCATTAAAAATGTTCAAAGGCTCTGGTTTATTACATGACAATATATAAAATCCACATGTTCTTTGTTGTGTTGTATACTATCGTAACTTCTCATTAAAGCCTTTGTGGGATTTGGCTTTTTATGTATTTTTTTTTTTTTTTTACTGTAGAGCTTTTTAAAAAGTTAATGCTTTAACTAGGAGAATGCAGAGTTTTATTGCAGTATGCAGTGTTTCCTTCATTGTACTAGTTCCAATCTTTTTAAAACCGAGAGAAAAATAGCTTGCAGGCCCAATATTTGTGCAATGGACCAGCCATATACCGGTCCACTCTCTGTACCGGAACTGTACAGGACTTCCATAGATTTGGATCGGACCACTCACAGAACCTGGTCTGGTCCACATCCCTAATACCACTGTAAGCTAAAGAAATCTCTGCTTGCATTTCTTCAGGTAACCAGTCAGCAAATATTCTCTAAAAATAAAATATATGTTTGCTATGAAAAGTGTTTCTTTTAAATCTGGACATTTGATATATTCACAGCAAACTGATGTGAGCAACAGATATATATATTTTTTTCATTATATAAATCACATTTCTTACATTACAAACTCTTGTTCATCTTCTGCCTGGAAGTGATAAGTTCGGTTATCTGAAATACAATTAAAATAATTAGAGAAAAGCGATAAAAGGAGCATTGTCTTAGCTACCAAAATCAGTAAAACCTTTCTTAGGTTATACAGTAAAATATGTTAACACTTTTTTTTTATGAATTTGTCAGTTAGCAGATGCTTTTATACAAAGTGCCTTCCAGAAACTAGGGCCTGAACTAGGCGTCACAACTGCTGCTGCAGATTCATTTACAATATGACCTTTTTTTAACGTCTCATTCAAAGGACAGAGCACAAGGAGGTTAAGTGACTTGCTCAGGGTCACTCACAGTGAGTCAGTGGCTGAGCTGGGAACCACCTGGTAACAAGCCCCTTTCTCTAACCACTGCAGCACCAAACCTCCTTTTGAAGCACATTTTTGAAGCAGCAATATTTATTGTCATGACTTTAGCAGACATTCAGTTTTTTGTTTAAATAAAACGAGGTTTAACATGACGTATTAATATTGTAACAAACTTACGGGATATCAGGTCAAAACACCTCTTGTCGTCTCCATTTGGTTTTACTTGACAGGTGAGAAGGTTCAGTTTTACAGGCTGTCTGTTGGACTAAACAAAAATATAAGAGTAAATGAATATTATGAACAGTGGTTCTTTTTATATTTAAAACATGCACAATGCTCTAAAGCACTTGTACTCCTTGGAAATATACAATTACAGGGATAAAAATAAGACTACATTGCATAGCAGTTCGATCCATTACTGGTTTTACTAGGAGTTTAATAAGACTCATCTGAGCTTGTTATCTGTATACTGTGGCTAATCAAGCATGTATTAAAACCTGGAATGGGTGAAACTGCTATGCAATAGGAGTCTTATTTCCATACCTGAATTATAACATTGATAAAGTTTGCCTAATTTTATTATCAGAATTCATTTAGAATATCTGGGGCATTAACAATCTCTAGTTAGCACATTTTTTAAAGCACCACACAGTCCACAAATTGTATTTAAAAAATGCAGCCGGATATGGTGCTTTTAAACAGAAATCTCAGCCAATGCAAAGCTGGCTTTTTGCAAATTGCAGAACTAATGACTATATATAGAGTCATATAACTCCCCTGAAGGGATCAACCTGGCAATCAGTGAAGTGTATGTGTAATTAGCGATTTAAACGGTCTTGTGCAATGTTAACTGTACAGCACCAAGAGAGACTTACTTCAGCTGGAAATTAACAATTACTCTCTCAAGGACTGTTGGCAAGGATCCAATTGAGGACGGGATGCCTGTGATCATGTGAACACCCCAGACCTCATAAAAGTTCAAAGCATTCCAAAGCAATTGATCTTCAATAGGAGGATGCCCCTGTTTTGATATTTATTGCCCCTCATTCACCTTTACTTTTTTCTGATTATTTATTTATTTATTTATTTTAGTACCACGTTGCTGTATAAGAAACTTTAATGTAAACTGTACAGGGTTTACAAACTGCCAAGCACTGGTTCGGTTATAAAAGCTGAATTTAGAACTGAACTTTGGTCCTTATCAGCACTAACAAATTAAAGGTATAGGCTGATAATTCATAACTGTGAAAAGGCAGATTCTTAGACATATACAAATTCTTTCTCTGGAATATGTGTAATTGAATGAATAAATAAAATAAATACATACATAAATAAATCATGCCTACTGTGATCAACTGTCACCACATTATTATACGTGTGCTGTTCTACTTTAGGTTTAACAGTAATATGGGAATTAAATAGTCAAAGACTGGCTGCACCATATATGTTATCAGCTTGCTTTTCTCCAAACAGGTACTGAAACTAGATACTAAATTAGCATGACATTGACAAATGTGTACTGTGATGCTGAGATAATATACTGAAGTTGTTTGTTTTAGGTGGAAATATTACCAATTACAGTCATGAGAGTTCTGGGTGTACCTAAGCCCATTAAGAGTTAATAGTACAGCAGGGACAACATTATTTTCAAAGTAATATACCTGTTACATGTTACCATTTGTGTGCCTTAATTAAAAAAAAAAAAAAAAATGAAAATGAAATGTGGCTGAAATGTGCATTAAGGCTCCTAGGAGATGGATGACATTATATAATTGCAAACTTTCCCTGGCAACTTTTCGCAAGTCTATCCAAAATGGACATCAAAGTTCCAAGTATGGCTGCTACAGTGAGTTGATGGGCATTATTGAGTTATCTTTTCAGTTAAGATGATCCATTTTTTAACTAAAGCTTGAAAACTATACTTGTGATAGTTAGGCTGCTCCCTAGGTTGTCTAACATTTAAACTAAAGTAAAAGGAAGATCTAAAATAAAACGTACTGTCGCATGTGAGATTGTAAGTATGCCATTCTTAACAGAGCACTTTCTTCTCTGCCAAACTTTTCTTAACCTGTAAAAAAAGGATGATACACATCAAAAGACATCTCCTCAAACTTTTAATTCATATATGATGCTAAAGAGTATAGGCTCAGTATATTTCATGCATTTCAGGATCCTCCATGTGAGCATGTTTATTAGTTCTTATACACTTCCACCTCTCTACCAAAGAAAAAAACACAAATAGAAAACAAATTAAAGAATAAAATAAATCCTCAAGGACACAGCTTTCAGCTTTTTTGTGTCTTCTTTTTTAGTTTCACTTAGGTATGTCCAGTTATCTACAGGAAATGACATCTGAAGAAGATATTATTGAAGACACTTCTAACATGTGTTTTTAGGTTAGAATTTGGACTGTGTTACTTAGGCAGCTTGAAATTGATGGCACCATTTAAAGGTTTCAACTAATATCTTATTAGCTTTAGAGATCACCATTCTAAACCTGACCAGCAAAAATATGAACTCTCGTACAGGGACCTTTTCAATGTCTGCAACATAGCGTAATGTACTGCAGTATAGTTTCAGTGTCTTAATAAAAGCACCCAAAATTCACAAATAAAAAACCTACATTTATACTCCATAAACAATTTGATATTCGTTTCTCCTTTCTCATTTTCCACCTCAAATACTGTGTGCTTCTGTGAAATGCTGTCATGCCAAACCACAGTAACTTGCTTAACATGCATGCTGTCTTTAGTTAAAATAAAAGCCACAAGGAATGACTGAATCATTTTCACACAAAGAATAAGAATATTAGTGTGTAAGGTCGCTATGGAGATTATTATTTCCAAAATGTGAGTAGAGAACTACTTTTCATATATTTTCTGACACCAGATAAAACTGGAATGCAGAGGAAAAAGTAGCAGCAAGTCATGTGTATACTTTGAGTATTTTTTTCCCCCAAAGCAAACGACCACCTTCCAGCACTATTAAAACACATAGTGGGACATGTACCAAGCATCTGCGACGGCATTAAGGCCATAGCATAGAGTTTATGTATTATGACACTTTTGGCAAGTTAAGGCTGTGTTAGCACCGCAAAAATGCGTTCTGCAGTGCAATGTGCTCTGCCGCTCATTAGCCATGCATTTTAAGACGTGTCAAGCCTTAATTATATAAATGGGCAAATTGTAGGTGGGGCTCATTTGTAAATGATATTAGTCTGATATTAAAATGAGATTTATGAAGCGGCAGTATAACTGCAATGGCCCTAAAAGGGTCCACAAATAAGACCGATTTCAAAACTGGTCTTATTTGGCTGCAAAGAAAAAGTCAGAAAAGAGCTGATAGGAAAGAGCATTATGGCAGCAGTTCACAAGTCAGAAACAGACATTTTATTAAAAAAATAAAATAAAAAAACAATACATTTTTATTTACATTATATTCTACTGATGTAAGTTACCTAAATGTCTTATCATTGACAGTTCATTAAGAATATTACCCAAAAACCAAGGCTGAAACATTTTAACATTTAGCCCAGCTACTGAGTCAACTCTTTAAAAATGTATATTGTAACTCGAGTCACTATTGAAACAATTTTTAAAAACGTAACAAACTTCTGTTGGAAACAAGACTGCAAAAAAAAAAAAAAAAAAAAAAAAAGACAAAATGGATTTGTTAAAAACAATCTTGAATAATAATAATAATAACAATAAAAATACAAGATACGAGACTAGGGTGTGTGAACTATGTATCAGTTGCTTACAACAACATCACTTACAACAACGTCTCACCCGAAAGACGAAAGCACAAGAAGGTTAAGTGACTTGCTCAGGGTCACACAATGAGTCAGTGTCTGAGCTGGGATTTGAACCGGGGACCTCCTTGTTACAAGCCTGTTTCTTTTACTGGACCACACAGGCTCCAAATTGAATGACAAATTCAGCAACATTTTAGAGTTTTGTAAACTTTTAAAACTTATGTTGACACATCAATTAAAATTAAAGTGTAATTCCTATAGCCTATTTTGCTGACTCTAATCCCACAATATTAAATATGGGAGAAATGTTTATTGCAAACCTGAAATGACAAAACCAAAGCTTTTGTGTTTTTCTACATTAGTAGTATGCAGAAATGTCATTACATAGTATGAGGTAGTATACCAAACATGAAGCCGCCATTTCTTTGACCCCGTTGTCTAGTAACCCAATGCATGACACTGAGCAGGACCGTGTACAGCTACTGTAGTGCTGCTTCTACTTGATAAAAGTATGAAATCAACAGGGGAGGTTGTAATGGCCACTACAAATTATGTGCAATGAACAGTTGCAGCGAATAAAATAAAATAATTTCCGATTTGCAAACAAGGTGAAATGCCAATGGTATTGTATTGCACTGCTCACAAGAGCTACACACAATAATTGCAATAATGGCTTATACCCACAAACAGGTAGTAATAATTACTATATGAACTACAGCACCCTAACACAATGGATAAAAAGTAGTAGCAGAAACTGCAATCCTTATAGTAAAGTTCTGGTAGCATACAATGAGATACAGGTGATTAAATGCTTCAGCTATTCAAAGGGCACATCATGATCAGATCTAAGAAATTCATTAGAAAGAATATTAGACTCACCCTACAGCTAACAGACAGCATTAAGAGAAACTGTAGGCCTACGGCTCACACAGCAGTGAATAAACAGTTACACACTTATATAAATACATATACAATTGTCCTTTGAAGAATGACGAAAAAGAATGACAAAAAAGAAAGGACGAGGAACAAACAAGTGCAAAGTAAATGTCCGAGTCCAAACAGAAAGACTTCCATAACCAAAAAGCGAATGGCCATTCAAAAATAATATAATTGTAATCTAAACCGCATTCACCAAACAAATGGAAAGATCTCACCGCTCGTTGAGTCAGCCGTTAGATCCAGAACTGCTGCAACACGCCGTTGGAAAGCCATTCAAAAAATTCAGCGCATCCAAAATAGAAGAATAAACAACAGAACATTGCCTGGCAGTGACGAACGAGAAAATGACTAATAACTGGTGTAACTATAAAGAACAGGCCATTGATGTTAGTGTTGCTGTAATGGTAAATACTGTCTGAAGTCAAACAAAAATAATACTCGAAACATTGAAGAAATGGGTTGACTGCTAGTTAGACAAATAAACACAAAACAGACTAACAAAATACAGCCAGATCTCTAAATTAATACAGCAATACAAAGGGTCTAACAAGTATAAAATACAGACCTTCCTAATACATTGAGCAAAAAAAAATATGTATTTACAGTATAATCGTAAATCTCGAAAAAATACTCACTTCTAAATCTTTTGTAGTCATTTTTGTATTACTTTAGTA
Organism: Polyodon spathula; assembly: GCF_017654505.1. NCBI lineage: Eukaryota > Metazoa > Chordata > Actinopteri > Acipenseriformes > Polyodontidae > Polyodon > Polyodon spathula. The sequence continues at coordinate 49,491,253 of NC_054537.1, read as the reverse complement.
TAAATACATGTTAATTTGGATTCACATGTTGTTTTTTTCTGAATTTATGTGAACGAAAAGACACGCATTTGCCCGTTTTCCCATTGGAAATAGTGATATTTTGAAATATCACTCTCCTGGTCACAAAAGCAAAGTTTGTGGGGAATAATAGCCATTTTCTATACTTTTGAGGCATAAGCAATTAGGAAATAACACTTACTACCCAGGAACAAAAAATAAATAAATAAATTGTTACACGGTGTAATAATAATAATAATAATAATAACAACAATAATAAATAAAGTCAAGACACTTAGTCAACACAGCTCATTGCCTTTCCAGATGACCTACCTATTTAATTGAGGTAGCCCATTTGGAGGGGAGGCACTATTTTTCAGATTAGTCTGCTAATCTGTGCTACTGTAGCCCATTTTGAGGGTTTCAGAACACCGACGCAGAGGAATTTTTGCATTTAAATGTGGCAGCTTATGCCGTGCCTCATTAATTTTGGGCCAGTTAATACATTCGGGATGGGGTCAAATCTGTACCATGGCACAGCGCTACTTTACACTCCACCATATTCAGCACTGCATCGGTTGATCTCGATACGTCTCCCACGTATTTACTTAAAAAAAAAAAAAAACTTGGCTACCTAGCAGTTTTAAACATTTTAATTTTAAACATTATGTGCAGTTAAAATGATCTTATACGAATCACAGAAGCATAAAAAGAATAGCTTAAAGCTCAGCTCTCTAATAATGACGGTTGAATCCATTTAAAAACTAGCACTTTAAAATTGTGGTGAGTCAAAACCACTTTCATGTTGTGTTTAAAAAAAAAAAAAAAAACAGTGCAGTTCAATAAGATGTTAATTTAAGCTTGAAACAAATAAAACGCCAATGGCAGCAGTTTACAGAGGTTGCTGTCAAGAAGCACACCAAGGCTTCGTACAGTGAGGAAAGGCAGCAGCAGACACTTTCCGAGGTTCATGGTAGCTATATTGAGATTCTTAAGTTGAGATTTAGATCCTATTAGGAGATCAGATTTGCTAGTGTTGAGCTGAAGAAAACTGGCAAACATCCAAACTTTGATGCCTTGAATGCAGACCAAGAGCAACACCATGACAGGGGTGCTTCCAGGGTAGAATTTTAAGTAGAGTTGGATGTCGTCAGCATAGGAGTGAAACATGAGGCCGTGTTGGCGGATGAGGTGATCCAAGGGAAGCATGTAGATGTTAAAGAGAAGAGGTCCAAGAACAGACCCTTGAGGGACAGCACAAATGACTGGGTTTGCAACAGGAGAGACAGGCTTCAGAGATCCCAGCATACTTCTGAAAGCGGTCAAGAAGAATGGTATGATTTATGATGTCAAAAGCGGCTGTTAGGTCAGGAGTACAAGCACAGAGGGAGCAGCTGCATCAGCATTAAGCAGGAGATCATTTACAATCTGCAGCAGAGCAGTTTCAGTAGCCTTCGAGGGTTTTGGAGAGAAAAGGGTGATTGGAAATGGGACGGAAATTAGATAAGACAGCCGGGTCGAGGGGAGGGTTTTTTGATTACCGGTGTAACTCAGGCAAGATTAAGGGCAGCAGGAACTGAGCCTGAGTCTAGGGACAGGTTGAGAGTGTGCATAATGGAGGGAGCAAGATCAGAAGCACAGAGACAGACAAGATTAGTCAGCCAGGGGGCACGTGGCAGCAGTTGATTTCAACAGTAAGTCGGAGACATCAGCAATGGAGAGGAGAGAAAGAGGAGAAAGCAGGAGAGGCAACCGGAGGTCAGTCAAGGTGGTCAAGTACTAGGTTTGTGGCGGCAGAGCATAGAATAGATGTTGTCAATTTTGTTCTGAAAGAAAGGTAAGGTATCATGACAGGTAAGATAGAAGGATGAACGGGAGATGGATCTATCAGTGGCTGGATGTAGGATTTGATCAATGGTCTTAAAGAGAACATTGGGTTTACCGTGTGTTGGAAAACATGGATTGAGAATTCATTAGCAGTTTGCTACGCATGTGGACTGGCAGAGCTATACTGGTGTTTTTTTTCTGAAAAGAGACTAATATTGCAGATAGCAGACTGCAGGTTCAAATTGCATGTACTGCTTACAATTGATAGAGACCTTGTGTCTACAAGTTTCTTGCCCAACATTGAATGCAAGCTAACGAGATAACAATGCTGTGGACTAGAAGGGAACAGGCTCTAAAGACTTCAGATAATGCCACTAGGATCAAAGGGGGTCGCAAGGAGATAACAAAAGGCAGATGTATGGACCTTTTGTCTCCAGGAGTGTGAAGAATGCACTGAGTTCAGAGGCTGTCACACTAGACTACACACACAGACACACACACATTAACACTCACACAATAAATTAAATTACCTTGACCATTGGTTAAGTGTCAGAGAAAGGGGAGGTGGACCATCTATATAGAAGGGTATTTAATGTCATGCAAACATTGTAATGTTGAGTATTGCGTTTGTCCTGTACCTGGGACCAGACTCCCTGCATATTTCAATAAACCTGGCAACTGATTGAAGAAAAGGACTCTGTGCATTTTCTTGAATCTACTTAATCACCATCATTTTTTGTAAGTTACTTCACCGTGTCCCATAGTTATGATTTCAAAGAAGTACTTCACCCTGGCATTGGTGAGTGCATGCCTGTAGCTATTGAGATGGTCGGTCCAGATGTCTCTGTGCACCATTACTCCAGACGACCTCCTCTTGCGCTCAAGCCTGTGGCAGGCAGACTTACGCAATCTAAGTTCAAGGATGTATCATGGGCAGTTTTGATCTTTCTTGACCGTTCTGGTTGTAAGGGGGGCATCAGTGTCGACGATCTGCGTAAGGGTGGCATTGTAGAGGGTCACCACATAGTCAACTGAATACAGGAGACTACCAGTTTGAGGGGATGAAGAAACACATTCCAAGAGTTTCAGAGGATTTAGCAAATTCTTGACGCAAGAAATTAACAGTATCGGTAGTGGAGGAAAGAGCAGGAAGATTAATATTAGCCGTGATTAAGAAATGGTCAGAGAGATATCTGAGATGGAGAGATTGGAGAGGACTAGACCCCTGGTGATGAGCAGATCCAGAGTGTGTCCCTGGGTATGAGTGGGGACGTTGACAGAATGAGAGTCCAAGACAGACCAGGAGCATGTTGAAGTTGGTCACTAGAGGGGAAGAAGGCAAGTCAACATGAATGTTGAAGTCACCTAGGAGTAGGATTTTGTCAGTAGAAGTGAGAATGAGGGAGAGGAATTCCGAAAACTCAGCAATAAAAGCTGAGTTATTCTTTGGCGGATGGTAGATAACAGCAAAGGATGAGAGACATGGGAGAGGAGAGCTTGATGGCGAGATGATCAAATGAAGAAAACGCTAGCAAAGAAAGAACTGAGGATGCAAGCACATAATTTGCAATAACAGCAGTGCCCCCACCTCTACCAGTGAGGTGTGGCTTGTAAAACAGTGAGTAGCCATTTGGGGTGGATAGATGTAGTGACTGCCTATCATTTACAGAGTGCAAGGTTTCTGCTAGACAGAGAAGATTAGTATCAGTTATAACTTAGTTGAGAAGCAGAGATTTGTTAGTCAGAGAACTGCAATTTAGGAAGGAGAATTTACAGTTTGTAGCAGGCAGTACTAGGGGATAGGGAGTTAGTAGCAGTATCTGAAGCAAATACTTACCAGTGTTCATTCTAGGATTGGAGAAAGAGTGAGCACGCTTTGTCCAAGGGATCCAGATTTTAGGTGTCAGAGTGGGAATAAGGCCTCTAGAAGCCATTGGGAGAGATTTGGCAACGGTCCTCACTCTACCTGTCTTCGCTCTGATTGCCACAGCACAGACTGCCCTTGGACATGTGGTCCTTAAGACTGCCACAGCTCAGACAGCCCTTGGACATGTGACCCTTAAGACTGGCTGGCACTTAGAGTGGCTAGCATTCTAAGACACTCTTTGCCATTTACATTATCCTGCAGATCTAGAGCTGGTCCAGTTTATCTACCTTCAATCTAAAATTAATTACTTCAAACAAGCTGATCAGAGAACAAGGATACAAATTTACTTACCAAACAAGCATTCAAATTTCCTTACCAATCGCTATTTTGTTTTGTTCCTTCAAACTGCAAGCAGCAACAGAATCCACATACTAAACCGGTCAGTCGCTTGAATCTATAAGTAACCACTAACTTAAAAAAATGTCAGACCTAGAATCAAATTGTAATCTCTTTAATGGAAAAAACTGTTGAAAAAATGGTATGAAAACAAATTTCCTGAACCGGGCAAAGTACAGGTAATTAACATTTCCTTAAAAGAAAATTGGCAAAGTAAAATGAGGGAACCTGAAATGGATCAAACTGAACTTACCTGGGGGGAAAAAAAAAAAAAAAACATAATAAAGATTTCTAAATGGGCTGTGAACATCCTACAAAACTGGATCCAAGAAAAAGGTAGACTTATATTTATTAAACTTTCTAAGGACGAGCTGAACAGTCTACTCTGGGAATTTTATGTCGGTTCCGTGAGGAATAGAGATACTGCATATCAAGCTTTATAAGAGCTGGTACCATACAGCACAAAAGTGAATTTAGCAAAAGACGCAAACTTTAACAATGCTAACAACGTAGTCTTAATAGTATTTAAAAGACAAAGTGGAAATGACAAAGCAACACACTATTCCCCAGTAACACCAGCAGAGCGTTCTGGCAGTACAACAGTAAATACAGTTAATTCAAAGCATTTTCAAACTGCACAATATCTGGGAATTTTCAAGTGAACATTTATTCCAAAAATCACTGATCTATAGTTACTTAAAGTTTTATCAGATTTGTTCATGTAATTTACTACGTTATATATAATTAATGTCCATTAATTAAACAGTAAATTAGCAAGTAATATGTTAATATAATTGATATACAGAAATGACTGACTTAATACACATTTTAACCAATATCTATATCTATATACACATCTATCTATCTATCTATCTATCTATCTAAAAAATAGTTATTAACCGAACGTTGTTATTAAGTGAAAAGCCACATTTTCAAGTGTATGTATATGAAAAACAATGTATACTGTAGTTGTAGAAACAGCGCAATGCACATCTTGGTTCATTACTGTGTTAAAAAATAAACACAAAATACACCAAATATCAGAACAAACAACTGTTTACTAATACTACATGGACCTTGTGCATAGTGATATTTACTGTTATTAGAAAGATGTTTTTTATTTATTATTATTTGCTGTGTTAATTTAAAAAGTAAATAAATCTAATAATTTTATAATCATTTTATAATAAGATTAAGGTACTCCAGCAGGGGATAGGTTGACATCATATAACCGCACACTTAAGGGTTAACACTTCGTTTTGTGCTGTGCCTTATAAACACCTTAAGTGTGCAGGTATATCAAGTCAACCCATCCCGTTCGTGCCTTAATGCTTCATTAGTGCCTTAATATTACCTAACTCCAACAATCCACAACTCAGTTAGTCTGTGTCCTGCTGATTTCTCATAGAACTGCTCTGGTGAAGGTTAAAGTAATAACATTTGTCACATACCCGTCACTTTTCTTTGAGAGATATCCCTTCTTTTCACTGCCAAACTCCTTATTGCCCTGAAGCTGGTGCATACTGTATCCCCCCTGCTTGCTTTGAGAGTCCTGGTAAAAAAAAAAAAAAAAAAAAGAAAAGAACATATGAAGATTAAAAAAAAAAAACATTTTGATTGCTGCAGTTTAGAAGATTTACTTATGAACGATCAAACAATAATTTTGTTCCAACATCACATGCGCACACACACACACATGCAATTTTGCTAAAGATGAAAGGGGTTATGCAATTAAATAATTTTAAGAAACATGCAATAATCACAATTACATATTTAGTATATTCACTGATCACCTTCTAGAGAATAAAGATATATACAAAGAAAAACAAATACTATTAAGTATAAATACTTCACACAAACATGGAAGCTAGAACTTACTCTTCTAGACTTCAGTCAGGAAAGGCAATAGAAGAAAAGAAGCAGAATGTAAAAGGTAGAGATATGCCCTTGTTTAGAACTGCATTAGTTAAGAAATAGCGTACACTGTAAAAACTGTATGTAAAGATTTGTTGGGGTGCTAAAGGCAAAAAATATTGACAAAAATATAGAAAAACGCCAAGCACTCTCCAAACACTGGCAATCATTCTTTCATATTTTATTTACAAAAAATGTATTGAATTAGAAAGTTCAAAACAAGCAAAAATATAGAAAAACGCCAAGCACTCTCCAAACACTGGCAATCATGCTTTCATATTTTATTTACAAAAAATGTATTGAATTAGAAAGTTCAAAACAAGCAAACATATTGCACTGTAAAGGCCTGTGGCCACACACGTTCAACTTTAACCTATAATCGTCTGGTTTTTGTATTCAGATCTTGTTTTGAACTTTCTGATGAAATATATTTTTGTAAATAAGATATGAAAGCATGATTGCTAGTGAGTGAGAGTCACTACTTTGTGTGACATGAGTTGATATAGGTAGATATCTACCATAGATTAATACAAATTTAAAAAAGTCTGTGATAAATGTACTTTTACTTTCTTGGGCAATCTTCACTTTATAATTAATTTTTTAAATATAGTACTTTTATGTAAGCCAAGGTTCCAAAGCAATACTTACAATGGTAGTGTTTTAATGAGGTTTCTCCTGCCTGGCCAAAATATTGCCTAGTGTAACTTCCCATTTCAGTTTTCTTGCAAGTATATCCAAGGAAATCTTGTACCTCAATGTGTTAAAGAAATTCCTTGACTACCTGTTCTGGGTATCGCTACAGAACCTAGATTTTACATATCTGTGAAACATTTTATTGTAAAACAAAACGATCAAACAAGGAAAAATAATTAGATGTATTCAGTTTTATTTCAATCTATCTTATTATTTTAAACAATGGTAAATTTGATCCACATACAAATTAGACCTTCTACCAAGTGGCAGGTTGTTTCATGAAAATGTACTATTGCTGTAATGCACTTGATAGTAATGGACAATACAGAGTTGACTACTGGGGACATTGACAGTGGGCCAGAATAAAATAGCTGCTGATGTTTTTGTTTCTGTTGACATCTACCTGAAGCTTATTGTGTGTAATGTAAAGTATTTTACATAACGACAGCCAGGCTAAATAAACCAAACAATTGGAAGAGAAACAGGATTTTCTAATATTATTTAAAACATTTAGCATATGACACATGCACATGGTACAAGTGTGGGTTTGTTTTTAAAACTAGCCTCTAGATGGCAGTATATCTGTACAGCAAAATTGTTTCATAAGAATATCCTATGCAACACTGCAATACATATCTAACCAAAAGCAAAAAAAGGCATTTATAAAAGCAAAGCAATTAGAAAATGTTATTAAAGATGTAATAACAACAACATAAAGTAAAGCACAGAAAGAGTGCTCTACTAACCGACTGTCACACGTTTCCTTAAAATGCACAGAAAACACACAAATCATGTATGTGTGCACAACACAGAACTCCCCATGCCAGTTCACAGTGAATCCCCACCTTTTCCTATTCAATCTAAATTGCCATACAAATTATTGAAAATCAGAATAGAATAAATTATACCTGTAGTTTTAGCTTCTGAAAAAATAAAAATGAGTGGGAAGGAGAAAAATTAGAATTATTTCTGAAAACCCTAAAGTCAGTCATTAGCTGTCATTTATTATAGATGCTAGTTAATATTCTTCTTCTGAAATTTGCTCCCTTGCTGCTGTTACTCTTTATAAAACAAACACACTATTATAAAAGTACTCTTAAAACTTTTTTTCACAAAATGATCTGATCCCGTTGATGAAATTGCTTAATTTATCAGATGTAAAATGTTGTCCGAGAGTGGTGTGTGGGGGTAGCAATTTCTTTATTTAACAAATTGGTCACTGATACACTGACATATTTTTTATTTATGTAGTTATTTGACAGGAACAATGTACAATGATTAACATTCATGACATGTCATAAGATGCATTGTACCCAGATTTAGCTAAAAACTCATTTTCATTGGCAGTCCCTGGACAAGCACAAAAACAGAAAATAATACAAAAAGTAACATTTACAGGAGAGAATATGATCGAGCATCAGATAATTGTATAAGAAGGAAAAAGAAAATAGAAAAATAAAAATATGGATACAAAGAAAGAGAAATGGCAGATGAAAAGATACAGCAGACATATACAAGCAAATGAAGAATTATAAACATTTAAAATACAAAACTAACAAACTAATAAAATAACACAGAAGCATATTTTTTCAAGAGTGTTAAATTCACAAAAAAGACAAACAATAAACACAAATAAACGGTTAAAAGGGAAATTATCTGCTGGCACAAACAGCTATAGCAAAGTTACACTATCATGCAGGACACACATGAGCATGTGAAACTAAGAATAACTTCAAGGTGCAAAAAGAAATTCACAAGTAGAAGACGCACCAAAAGTAGCATGTAAAGTGCCTATAGAAAATCTACACCCCCTTGAACTTTTTTCACATTTTGTTGTGTCAGTGCCTCAGTTTCATGCAGTTAAATGAGGATTTTTTTCCCACTTATCTACACACCATACTTCACACTGTTAAGGGAGGAAAAAGCTTTTATTGAGAAAAAAATGACATATTAAACACAATACTGAAAAGTCATAATTGGATAAGTCTCCACCCCCCTGAGTTAATACTTGGTGGAAGCACATTTGGCAGCAATTACAGCTGTGAGTGTGTTGGGATAGGTCTCTACCAACTTTGCACACCTAGATTTGGCCATATTTTACCATTCTTCTTTACAAAGCTGTTCAAGCTCTGTCGTTCCTTGGAGAGCGTTGATGGACAGCAATCTTCAAGTAATGCCACAAATTTTCGATCAGATTTAGTTCAGGGCTCTGACTGGTCCACTCAAGAACATTTACCTTTTTTGTTCCTTAGCCACTCCAGTGTAGCTTTGGTTGTGTGCTTTGGCTCGTTGTCAGATTTCTTGCAGAGGGCAGCAGGTTTTCCTAAAGGACTTCTTTGTACTTTGCTCCATTCAGTTTCCCTTCTATTCTGACAACTGCCCCAGTCCCTGCCGATGAGATACATCCCCATAACATGATGCTGCCACCACCATGCTTAACAGTAGGGATGGTACTCTTTGGGTGATGCGCTGTGTTGGGATTGCACCAAACATAACACTTTGCGTTTAGGCCAAAAACATTCAATTTTAGTTTTGTCAGACCACAAAACTTTTGCCACATGGCTACATAATCTCCTGAGTGCTTTTTTTGCATACTTCAAACAGGATTCAAGGTGGACTTTCTTGAGTAATGGCTTCCTTCTTGCCAACCTGCCATACAGGCCAGATTTGTGGAGTGCTTGGGATATTGTTGTCACATCCACACTTTGACCAGTCTTGGCCATAAAAGCCTGTAGCTCTTGCAAAGTTGCCAATGGCCTCTTGGTAGCCCCTCTGATCAGTCTCCTTCTTGCTCGGTCATTCAGTTTGGAGGGACAGCCTCATCTAGGCAGGGTCTTGGTGATGCCATACACCTTCCACTTCTTAATAATAGTCTTGACCATGCTCCAAGGGATATTCAAGGCCTTTGATATTTTTTATACCCATCCCCTGATCTGTGCCTTTCAACAACTTTGTCCCGGAGTTTTTTTGAAAGCACCTTAGTGCTCATGCTTTGCTTTGAAATGCACTACCCAGCAGACAGAACCTACAGGAACTGCTGAATTTATCCTGAAATCACGTGAATCACTACAATTTAACATAGGTGGAGGCCACTTAATTTGGTGTGTGATTTTGAAGGCAATTGGTTACACCTGGGCTAATTTAGGATTACTATTACAAAGGGGGTGGACATTTATCCAACCAAGCTATTTCAGTTTTTATTTTTAATCAATTTTCTACAAATTTCCAGAATTTTGTTTTCACTTGGAAGTTGTGGGGTAGGATTTGTAGATAAATGCAAAAAAAAGCATTAATTCCAGGCTATAAGGCAACAAATGGTGACAATTTTGAAAGAGGGTGTAGACTTTCTATAGGCACTGTAAATTTATACAGATGTAAATAGGATTCCCACAAAAAACCAAACAAATGGCTTGAAGAAGATAATGTACAAGATTTATTTGAAAAAAAAAAAAAGCTTCACATCAAAATGTAGTCATAAACAGATGCATAGAAAATAACATAAGTTGATTGATTTATCTTCAGACAAAGCATTAAAAATGTTTTACTTAGCCAGCAGGGTGTATAATCTAAAGAAGGAGTTACACATGTAATATTATATTTCCATGAATAATGTCTGGATGAAAAAAAAAAAAAAAAAAAAAAAAAACATTTTGCTAACTATAATGTTACAGAATCAAACTAATTAATCTGCAATGAAAAAGTACGAATATGTTCTAATAGTTTTCTTTGAGTATAATAAATTACAAAGAAAAAATACTCCTTTCATCATATTCGTACAAACATGAATATGAAAGACACCCCTTTATTCTGGTAATTGCCAGATGATCCTTTCCTTGTGTGTGAAAGAGTGCACTTTATCAATGGTCCCTTACCACGCATGCACTGCACAGCCGGCCAAAAAAAAATAAATGAATGCATTAGTTTTTCAGCAGTAGTTTGCTTGTCTCAGCAGATTTTTTTTTTTATTAAAATGTTTATAAGCCTTGAAAAGTTTTTTTTTTTTTAATCCAGACATTTAGTGATATAGATGTGTGAATGTTTCTTCAACTGATTTGTGAGTGAAATGTTAAATCATGACTTTGTTATTGCTGTATATTGCGTAATCGCATTGCTAGGCCAACAGAGCTTTCTTTTGTTTTATAAATAAATGTTTAATTTAAGTTTTTGCTAATTAAATAAATTATGACTAGGGAAATATGTGCTTATACAAAAACGGTTTCACAATTATATACTCTGCATTGTATATGTTTGAAATGGTATTCCTTTTTTGTAGTGTTTTATTTTTGTGATTTGTAGTGTCCTGTATGTCCATCGCTGGTAGTGTCACATGACCTTTTATTTACTTTTGCTTTGTGTACAAATAAATCCTGCTTGTGTTCCGACATTTCAACATCAAACCTCTGTGTCTCTCATCGATCACTCAGCAGTTACCCACACATATGACAGGACTCTCTGTGACAACGATGCACAGACATCGGGCCTCATTTACTAAGTGGCGGTAATTTGGTCAGAATTGCGGCAGGAAAACTGGCATGACTGTGCACGGTATTTCCCAAAGTGTCATGCCTTATTTACTAACTAAGTAGGAAATAGTAGTAAATAGTGTGGGTGGCAACAGGTCTGAAGTTGCGCACAGTATTTATTCTATTGACAGGTGATGGAGCTTACTTACTGGTGGCGGCAGGGATAAAAATATGAGAGAGAGAGAGAGAAAGAGACAGCGGTATAACAAGGAGGAGGCAGAGATAAAGGAAAACAAAACCAAAACAAAACAAAAAATGGCAGATGAGGGAAAATCCTTGTAGTCAGACCAACTAGTAATCCAGGGAGAGTCTGGAGAGAATATAATTCAGCCCCAACATGTGTAAATCACAATTTCTAGTTTGCAACTATTTGCATTTATCTTTTATCTTAGCATGGCGTTGGAAAATAATTTACCCCTTAATATTTTACTGAACCTAGAGTGAAGTGCTTTGTGATGGTGGTCCACTATGAAAAGGCACTATATAAAACAAAAAATTATGATGATATTTTATTATTATTATTATTATTATTATTATTATTATTATTATTATTATTATTATTTATTATAATTTAATAAGTTTTGGGTAAAATGTATTACCAGCTGCACTAAAATGTCTGATAGTAAAAAAACACTTTGTAAATGTGACATTGGCTGGGTTTCCATGGAAAACAAACAAACAAAAAAAGTCTCACGTATTTCTCGCAATATTTTGTTAATTTGGGTTTCCATGTAGTATTCTTTTAGGGAGACAAATTGTCCTCCCAAATGCAAATAACCTAATTAATATTAAAATACAGGAGGGTATATTTAAATATTTCTGTCTGAGTTCCAATTTAGCCTTGCGCAACTACTGATATCGTACAGATTTCTTAAACTGGGTTTCCACATAGTTTTTAGTTTTGTGTTGAAGCACTGCAACTGCAGCCTGCCTCTACAGGTCGTCAGGAGTTTTTAGCATGAGAAGGCGATTTACCCCCCCCCCCCCCTTTAAAGTGGTACAGTGTTTTAGACACACACTCCACCTTCATCCATATCCAGCATGTATATCTAACATACCCCAAATTCAATTTAAAAAATGCCATTTGTTGCAATGCTGCGATGCAAACATTTTCAATGTTCCTACCTCTTTCTGGTCAAGCTGCAGTGACGATTTAATCAAGTCTCTAAGGGCTGTCAGCTGCTTCTTTTCTTCATCTTGTGTTTGTTTTATCTGCAGAGAAAAACTATACTTTAGCTGTATATTGTTTTTTGACATTCAAAATTGACCTTCAACATACTGAACAGGAGAAGATCTACTGATTAAAAGTACTGATTACAGAAAATCTAACAGATGTTTACAGTTCCTTAATAACAAACCACTCTCTGAACCCATCTTTGTGTGGCACTTGTGGAAACTCCATATATCGTAATTGTGTAAGTATTCCAACATCTAAAGCCATCAATATTTTGCGGGTTAAAAAGAGTTTAGACACAGTTTGATGATATGTGCCATTTTCAAAAAACCTACATGCAAAAACCCCCCCCATAAAAATCTACTTTTTTTGTTATTGTTGATTTGCTATGATGGTTACATTGAATTCTATAGCTTTTGTATATAAATATAATTTTTAAAAAATATTGCACAAATACTGAATAATTTAATAAAAACAACTGCATTTTTTACTTGTATTTATTCATACATTTTAAAGGTTTTACATACAATTTGGCAATGCACTTTGTACTATTTTGTTTAGTCTGCACTACATCCATAAGATAGCTGACAGCGCTGAAAAAGGGCATTTTGGCATACACACCATGGCTCAGTCAAAATCTTACAGCCCCTCAATGGTAGAAGACATTTGAAATAAGATTTTTTAATTGAAATCCTCATAAAATATCGTAACTGTAATGTCCTAACATATTTTTAAATCCAACTTAGAAAGGGGTTGAAATTAGCTCGAAAACACAAAGTGGTCAAAGTCATACCTGTGTATAGTAATTTTATTTAGGCAGGAAAGGGTTACTCACTGTTCAAACAAGCTTACAGCCAATGGCATTTTGCCTGTGTACTTCTTACCACTTGTATGCATTATTACCCTGCTTCGACTTTACGATATCGATAAGGCATTTACAACACGGCGAGACACGAGCCATGCGTCATGTGTACATGCTCGGTGTCCAAACCGCAGTACCTGCTGTGGTCGCCCCGACTCAGTCAGAGTTTGTTTATTTTATGCATGTAACAGTTTTTTTTTTTTTTTGTTTGTTTGTTTTTTATATTTGCCCTTAACAATGTCTGATAAGAGCAATGAATTCAAAACGAAACCTAAGCTGTGAACTCTGCCACATGATGAGGTGCTTAACTTCAGGTGACAGTAGTTCTGGCTGGAGTATCACATACACACATTGAATACATCACTGGAAAGCACTGAGTCTGTACTTTTAAATAAGCCAGGTAGGTGTCTAAGTAATATGTGTGTAACCACCGGCTGCGCCACGAAATCAACAGTGTTTAAAAAATATTTGTATGAGTATAATATACGGGTAATTTTTAAAAAATATGTTATCTGGCTAAAGATTCAGGAACCTATCCCAATTTATAACATTGTGCCTATGAGAAAATGTACTTCAACTTACGACTCTTTGACTTACAACGCGACTTTCAGGATCCAATTGTGTCGTAAGCCCGAGGACTGTCTGTAATTAAATCTGCAGACAAAGGAGGCTCTATAGTTATCCATAATTGTGAGGATTATGAAGCTGAAGCTTTAAGACAATTAAATAACAACGATTTTTATGCGCCTCTGGCTAGACATCCAATATTAAGTTTTAAACACAGATATGTTATGTTGGATAAGGCTATGTAACAATCACACAGAGTTAATATGATTTTTTAATACAGACCTGTGAGAAGGTGTGGTCAGTTCACTGATTACACAGGCATCAGAATGTGTCTTTCAGGCACACAGGATTTATTTATAATTCCACAAGCAGTCAGGTGCAATTGCAGGTAGCAATGTTATCCCCTAGAACAAACACAGAGGTGCCTCTTGCCGTGGACACTCTCAGGGTTGCCACCAACAATGGTATTGCCCGCAGGTATTGCAAGTGCAGAAATAATTGTTCATAATCACACAGATAAAATAAAAAGGAAACTAAACACTTAATAAAACTACAAAGAAAAGTGGTGTTTTAAGCACGTCTAGTAGCCCCCCGCTAGCCTGTGAGATACAAAATACAATGAAGATTTTCTATTCCCTCAGTATACTTTCAAGGGGCTGCCCGGTACCCCTAAACTAAATAACTAATGCCCCATGGACTGTACCTAACAGTATGGGCAAGTAACAAAACCACACTGAGCATTTGTTTTCCTCAGCCGTCTCCGCTCCCTTTTCTTAGGCTCTACTGCCACCAGCTGCTGTATCCTGAACAGGCAGCTCTAGCTCTGTCTCTGTCTCTCTCTCTCTCTTCTCATTCCAGGTCTCTGGCCAGAGTTTCTGCTGGATCATATCCTGGTTGGGCTAATCAAAGGACTAGAAGATCGTCATTTTTATGAAGTTGACTGTGCCCCAAGACCTGCCCCTGAACCAATTAAAGAGGTTGTTGCGACAAACCCTCGTCATGTCACTGCCACGATTGACAGGAGGATCAAATAGGGCTTCTGACCCTCCCCTACAAGATCATGCATGTGCCGAATAGCCAGCACAGATCACCCCTCTCAATCCTCAAGAAGGCCTACAGTATCAGGGAATCTCCAAAACATTAATATTGCAAAAGAGTTACCATCTTATTTATCAGCTACTTGTGACACACACACACACACACACACTTCCTTAAAAAAGTATTTGGCCCCCATCCCCTTTTCACATTTAAGAGTCTCAGATTCAGAATTTGAAATAGATTAAATTAGGATTTTTTCCCACTAATCTACAAAGCCTTGAACACAATGTCAAATCTAAAGAAATTCCAAAAGCATTCAACAATTTACTAAAAATGAAAAATTTAAAAAAGTTTAAAAAAGTATTCATACCCCTTTGTAACTGCAAGCCTAAATTTGCTCCGGTGCAATACACTGGCTCTCAAAAGTATTCACCCCCCTTGGACTTTTCCACATTTTATTGTGTTACAACATGGATACAAAATTGACTTAATTAGGAGTTTTTGCCACTGATCAACACAAAAAAAGTCCATCATGTCAAGGTGAAAAATAAAATCTACAAATTGTTCTAAATTAAATACAAAGACCTCAAAATTGCTGTCAATCACCGTTCCCCACAAAGTTCATAGGGACTTATCTGAAAAGACTACTGGCTGTAATAGCTTGCAGAGGTGGTTCAACCAAGTACTGACCCAAGGGGATGAATACTTAAAAAATGATAAATTTCAGTTTTTTAATTTTTATTATTTAATTTTTTACTATTTTCTTTCTTTTTGGGGGGGGACTCTGTGAAGAAGAATGTGTGACTCACAAATAAAAATTCCATATCTAATGCATCAAACTAGAAAGGAAGGGGGAGAAATCAACAAAAAAACAGAAGGGAGACCGCATCAAAACAAGAACAACAACTCAGGTAAGACAACCATTAAATGTATTTATCTAAATGCTAGAAGTATCAGAAACAACTAGAACTTGAAGCTACTGCACTAACAAGTAACTATGATGTGATAGGTGTTACAGAAACGTGGTTGTCTGAGAGTGATGGGGACGAATATAATATTTGTGGGTATACACTGTATAGGAAAGACAGGCAGGACAGAAGAGGAGGAGGGGTAGCGCTATACATAAGAAACAGTCTTGAAGCCCAGGTGTTAAACCTGGACAAAGAAAATAAAACCGAATCAATATGGGTCAGAATAACGGACAAAAATTCAAAGGGCATAATAATAGGAGCATGCTATAGACCGCCAGATTCAGACGGTGAGCACAATAATCTGTTATACAATGACATTAGAAATGTGTGTAGCAAAGGAGAAGCCATACTAATGGGGGATTTCAACTTCCCCCAAATAAAATGGGAAAACCCGGTGGGTAGCGCGAAGGATGAAATAGAAATGGTGGAAATGACAAATGACTGCTTCCTAACACAATTTGTGAAGGCACCCACTAGAGGGGAGGCATGCCTTGATTTAGTCTTTTCAAATAACGAAGATAGAATAACTAAAACAGAGGTCAGAGAACCACTGGCAAACTCAGACCACAACATGGTCTCATTTGAAGTGTTTTTTAAATCCTCAAAAGTAAAGACTAAAGCTAAGGTTTACAATTTTAGAAAAGCAAACTATGAAGGTATGAAACAGAGACTAACAGAAGTAGATTGGAGTAAAATAGAGAAAACACCCACAGAAGAAGGATGGTTGTTCTTCAAAAATGTAGTACTAGAGGCACAAAACAATTATATCCCTAAAGTAGACAAATCTAAATGTAAAACTAAATTGCCAAAATGGTTTAATAGATCAATTAAAAAAAAATATTCAGTGAAAAAGGCACTTTACAGAGCATTAAAAAAGGACCAAAAAGAAAGTACACAGAAAGAGTACACAGAACTGCAAATGCAAGTCAAAAAGGAAGTTAGAAAGGCCAAGAGAGAAATAGAAATGAACATTGCTAAGGGAGCTAAAACCAATTCCAAAATGTTTTTCCAATATTACAACAGCAAGAGAACATTCAAAGAGGAGATTAAATGTTTAAGAGATACAAATGGCAAAATCGTAGAGGAAGAAAAAAAAATAGCAAATATATTAAATGATTACTTTTCACAAGTTTTTACAAAGGAAGATACTGACAACATGCCCCACATGTCATCCAGTTCTTATCCAGTTTTAAATAACTTTAGCATAACTGAGGCAGAAGTTTTAAAGGGACTAGGAGCTCTTAAAATAAACAAATCCCCTGGGCCGGATGAGATCCTCCCAGTAGTACTCAAAGAAATGAAAGAAGTAATTTACAAACCGCTAACCAAGATCATGCAGCAGTCTCTTGACACAGGGGTTGTACCGACAGACTGGAAAATTGCAAACGTAATACCGATCCACAAAAAGGGAAACAAAACTGAACCAGGTAACTACAGACCAGTAAACCTGACTTCTATTATATGCAAACTTATGGAAACTATAAGATCCAAAATGGAAAATTACCTATATGGTAACAGGGTACTGGGAGACAGTCAACATGGTTTTAGGAAAGGGAGATCGTGCCTAACTAACTTGCTTGATTTTTTTGAGGATGCAACATCGATAATGGATAATTGCAAAGCATATGACATGGTTTATTTAGATTTCCAGAAAGCTTTTGACAAAGTCCCGCACAAAAGATTAATTCTCAAACTGAACGCAGTTGGGATTCAAGGAAACACATGTACATGGATTAGGGAGTGGTTAACTTGTAGAAAACAGAAAGTACTGATTAGAGGAAAAACCTCAGAATGGAGTGTGGTAACCAGCGGTGTACCACAGGGATCAGTATTAGGTCCTCTGCTATTCCTAATCTACATTAATGATTTAGATTCTGGTATAGTAAGCAAACTTGTTAAATTTGCAGACGACACAAAAGTAGGAGGAGTGGCAAACACTGTTGCAGCAGCAAAGGTCATTCAAAATGATCTAGACAAGATTCAGAACTGGGCAGACACATGGCAAATGACATTTAATAGAGAAAAGTGTAAGGTACTGCACGCAGGAAATAAAAATAAAGTACATTATAAATATCATATGGGAGATATTGAAATTGGAGAAGGAATCTATGAAAAAGACCTAGGAGTTTTTGTTGACTCAGAAATGTCTTCATCTAGACAATGTGGGGAAGCTATAAAAAAGGCTAACAAGATGCTCGGATACATTGTGAAAAGTGTTGAATTTAAATCAAGGGAAGTAATGTTAAAACTGTACAATGCACTTGTAAGACCTCATCTTGAATATTGTGTTTACCTCGCTATCAAAAAAGATATTGCTGCTCTAGAAAGAGTGCAAAGAAGAGCGACCAGAATTATTCCGGGCTTAAAAGGCATGTCATATGCAGACAGGCTAAAAGAATTGAATCTGTTCAGTCTTGAACAAAGAAGACTACGTGGCGACCTTTTCAAGCATTCAAAATTCTAAAAGGTATTGACAGTGTCGACCCAAGGGACTTTTTCAGCCTGAAAAAAGAAACAAGGACCAGGGGTCACAAATGGAGTTTAGAAAAAGGGGCATTCAGAACAGAAAATAGGAGACACTTTTTTACACAGAGAATTGTGAGGGTCTGGAATCAACTCCCCAGTAATGTTGTTGAAGCTGACACCCTGGGATCCTTCAAGAAGCTGCTTGATGAGATTTTGGGATCAATAAGCTACTAACAACCAAACGAGCAAGATGGGCCGAATGGCCTCTCTTTTGTAAACTTTTATGTTTTATTCATGGGTATCTGTATAAATATGCTACTTAAAAATATATGCATATGCGTATATATATATATATATATATATTATATATATATATAATATAGTGCAGCAGCAGCTGTGGAAAATATGTACACTAACATAACAAGAGAGTGGTTCAGAGGCACTGTCACTTTATTTTGAGGCAAAGCAAAACTTATACCCATAAATTTCCTTTTGTACTGGGCTCAAATTACTTCTCATTTAACAACCACATACTATTTACAAATCCAAGGCACAGCGCTGATAATCCCCCGCTGAGAGAGCAGTACTCTCACACAGCGCTTTGTGTTATGGGCATGTGTCTTTCTGAGTGGACTTCATGGAAAATGCTCACCTCCCATACACTCAAATGTACAGATGACAAAAACTGACATTTAAATAAAAAATAACTTAACACTGTACAGGTTTATGGGGTATGCATTAACTACAGCCTTACTTTGAGGACCAACTGTACAAAAACTTAGGGTAAAAATGTCCCTTTCCTTAATGTATTTGTCCCCACAGAGATCTGCAGTAACATTTACTACAATCTTCAAAGAGAAAATGTATTTTCTGAAAAAGAACTTATCCAATTCTGCCACAACGACTTTTCCATGGAAAACTGTGTTAATGAGTATTAATGAATAAGAAAAGCCAAGTCACAGTTATTTAAGTAAGCAATAACCTAAGACAGGGTGTGTGGTAAATTCGCCTATCTTTATGCTTGCCTGGGAGTAGGCTATTGTACTTATAAAATGGCAGTATTTAGAATTTAATTTTCTAAAAAGAAATTTTTTTTTTTATTTCAAAAAAACACTAACACCTTAGTATATTTAGTTACAAATCCACTTTCTCTGAATAATTGTACTGGAGAAGCGATCTTTAAAAGCTCGTCACAAACAGTTAAAAGTAGATTTGACTTTGTTCGTTTCGTTCTGATGTAGGGATGAATAAAATCAAATATGTATCTGTATAATAGCTACTTATCACATATGGAATGAGTTTATAGAATCGTAACGCATAAAGCGGCAATTTATCTGCATGGATTGCTATATGAGACAAGTAACGTGCGTGTTAATGAGGGTTTCACTGAACACCGAAGTATAGTCTCGAACGTGCCAAAATCACTCCTCTACTTAATGTTAAACAAGTTAGGTACTGTTTTTTCGTGTGTGTGTGTGTGTCTCATTTTCCATGAGTCCGTAACGGATCCAAAGGCGTTGTCGGTTATCTAGAAGATACAGATCTCGGTTTCAGAACTCCTTGCGAGCACACAGGCTTGACAGTAAAATCTATTATCAGTCAGAGATCTGCAGTAACATTTACTACAATCTTCAAAGAGAAAATGTATCCTTCCGCCAGTGCAAAATAGTTCCTCTACTTTGTCTTTAGAAGCTACAAATTTGCTGGAAAAACTGCCGAGTGCATTTTTCTTTTGTTATTTTATTTTATTAGATATTCAAGATTTTTTTTTTTCGTTCAGCGTGAAAAACTAAAAATATAACGGCTTATTTACATGTTTTATACACTTTGGTAAGTAAAGTTGACTTTTGAAATCACTGTTTCACAATGTATTTAACTTTGTATATGATAGTCTTGAAAATATTAACCTAGGTTGTTTTTTGTTTTGTCATATGCTTTCCCTTCGTTGTTAAGATCCAATGCGTCCGATCTCCACCCCATTTTTAGATCTGCAGACCGAGGCTTTACAGCAGTATCTATTTATAGACAAATTAGTTTAGTTTAAAATTCCGATTATGTTGTAAGTGAAACGTAACTCAAAATGACTCAATTGTACAGCTGATTCAGTGCTCACTTTGACAACTCCAGCGTTCCCAGACACGTATCACTTTTGTCTGTGATCGGTTTTCAATCAACCCCGATGGTGATTTCTCATCCCATGAAAAGCAAGTGCTTCCCGCAGTCGATGAAGCAGCAACTAGAACTAGTAGTATATTTGCCAGCACTGTTGGTTGCTGAAAACTGAATTCATTAACAATGCAAATCTGGAATCATTCTGGTCCACCTATGTATGTCCAGACAATTACCACTGGCTGTTTGTGCTCTCCATGTTTTGATCTACTTACACATGTGAAGCGGCTTATTCCACAGTGTAAGCAATATTAAAAACAGATGCACGGAACAGGCTCACAGAAGAATCTTTGGAGGACTGCCAACGTATTGCCGTCATGTCTATCACACCTGGTGTCCTAAAGCTGATCACAGCCCTGCCAGGAGGCATCCGCGGGCCAGAAAACACCTGTCCAAGGGCTGGATTTGGCCCATGGGCCACCATTTGCTGACCACTGCTTTACAGAAACAATCACTGCGATCAAATATATCACAATTTTAAAATAAATATATCCAAGGAAATTGATTGCTCTTCAAAGGTGATTCTCCCCTACCAGTGCATGAGACAATTCTTACTGCACGGTCTTGTGATCTTGTTCAGCCAATCACAGCATTTAATTTATCCATTTTATAACTATTGATTTGATGTTGTACGACCTATATAATAAAGTTGCTTCATGCTCGTATCCTGCCACACTTTTCACTATGCTACAGCTAGTGTTAATGCGCTACTCTAGTGCCACCTAATAGCAGAGCTATGAATTGAAAAGTAAGGGCTAATTCCGTGTTTTTTTTCTGTGATTGCGGAAAGATGTTTTTCTGGATGGACTAATTAATACCAGTTTTTAGTCAGAAAGCATTTGTAACAGTGTGACAACAATATGGTAGCCATTTAGGGTAATTGTACCCAAGTTAATTTTATAAACCAGAAATCCTGAAGTATAAAACATACAGTATAAAACTTGTCTTTGCATTTAAAAATATGGCCTGTATCCTTCAATGGCTCAACAAATCGGAACCACTGAGACCTTCGTAAAGTTTTGTGTTGTTTTACTTACATTGTACAGGTCAGCGGCCAGCTTTTCTATATATTGTTTGAGTTTGTCTGCCGTTTTCAAGCCATCCTGAAAAAAACTAAAAGCATAAATAGGTTAATACACTTAGCATTTATATATTTTACTTTCAGAACATCTTATATTATACAGCTACAAGTTTACATTGTAAAATCACAATACTATAAAAACTTTTTTTTAAACTCTGTCCAAATAACTCCACACATAATATATGCATTCCCTAATAGGGAAAATTACCAAGTAGGTCATACTTATTTTCAAGCCAGTATTACTTTTACAAAAAGACCATTTTCATCGTATTTATTTATACTAAAATTTAAAGTCCCCCTTATAACAAGAGGCGTCAACTGTACCACCTCCCCTCGTTGACCATTGCTGTAACAGTAGGTTCTGCTGAGTTCCATGCTCTGCAATGCATATTTTTTGAGACATAAAAAGTTGTTTTCCAAATAAATAATTACTGTAAGTCTTATAGCCGTAATAGTATGCAAATATATGCAATATGTACCAAAAACCAGTATTGTAAAGAACAGTAAACTTTTTTCCTTTGGCAAAAAGCAGCCATCTGCCTCCTAACATCCCTGTAGATTTCCTGTCATCAACACAACTTTCTTGACTTCCCACAAAGCATTTTTTTTTTTTTTTTTTAACACAAAGCAGATATTTGGCTTCTGCTCATCATCTTTGTACATTTGCTACCCTCCAGATGGCCATCACAAGTTTCCATTAAACACTTAAGAGCTCAGTAAGTAAGTAAGTAATACCACCAGGCTTGGGTGTTTTCTTCACTCTATCCAGCATCTCTAATTCTGACATGCATTTTGTAGCATTTTGTTTTCTATTTTTCATTCTGTAAACCATTACCCTTCTTATATCACACACGCTTAACACGTAACTTAATCTCAGTATTGTATGAGCATTGCCACCTGCCAACCTGCCATTATACCTACTGATGTCTGTATAAAGTACAATGCAAATGCAGGTTCAATAACAATAACAAAAATGTTGTTCTATGTGCACCACCTTCTCTCTATAACTACCGCATTCTGTCATTAAACTGCACCAAACTTTGAACTGAGAAAGTCAATCTGCCAGACTTGCCTTATACCCTTCTCCACTGGCACATCCAACCCGTGAGGGCTTGGTACAGTATGGGTATGGATGATTCTCCACTGGTTATTTGTCAAGCGAGAACCAAGCAATGAAACTCTGGCCTCACAAGACATCTGAATCTGGCTCAGAGCCATGTCGGGCCAGGGACGAGGTTAAGGATTTTCATCATTACACTGCATCAGTCAGTACACTCCAGAATGAAAAACAACAAAGACAGTGTGAAGTGAGTGTGATGAGAGAAAAGAACAGCCTTGGGACGCTGAGGAAATGCAGGCTCTAATTTATTTATGGGCAGAGAGAAGTGTTCAGGAAGATCTGCATTTGTGCATCAAAAATGAGAAAGTTTATGCACAGATTTCTGACAATTTGAAGTAAAGGGGCATAAACTGCGGGTATGGTACACAACTCACACACTCAAAAACATGAAATTCTACCAAATTTCTTGTAGTGATGGCATTCTGCATGAGGTATTAATTATGTTATTAATTATAGGTTTTACATTATGTGTGTGTCTTTTATAGTTAAGTTGTTTTTAATCATGTTTAAATTGTGTGTGAATGTGTTTTTATAGTCGTTTTAATGTGCTAACTGGTCAAAATAACAAAAAAGATGCAGTGCTGTCAGACCTCGAATAATGCAAAGAAAATAAGTTCAGATTCATTTTTAAACAACACAATACTAATGCTTTAACTTAGGAAGAGTTCAGAAATCAATATTTGGTGGAATAACCCTGATTTTCAAGCACAGCTTTCATGCGTCTTGGCATGCTCTCCACCAGTCTTTCACATTGAAGGTCTGACAACACTGCATCTTTTTTGTTATTTTGACCAGTTGTCATTTTCTGCAAATAAATGCTCTAAATGACAATATTTTTATTTGGAATGTGGGAGAAATGTTGTCAGTAGTTTATAGAATCAAACAAAAATGTTCATTTTACCCAAACACATGCCTATAAATAGTAAAACCAGAGAAACTGATAATTTTGCAGTGGTCTCTTCATTTTTTCCAGTGGTCTCTTAATTTTTTTCACATAAGTATTACTATATGGTATGCAATGACTGCTGTATGATATCTACATTATATTCATGAGATCTGGTGTAAAACATAATAATTAAAGAAAATCAGATAACGTTAAGAGCAAGTTCTCACACAGAGTTTCACATAATAATCTACAAGTAAAAAGTATAACCTGTGATATGATGTTATATATTTACTGAAATACATTGACTGATGAGTGGGGACTCAGAGATTTGCACAGGGTAGTACATTAAATTGGAGAGCTATCTGAATTATTAGTCCACAGTATTTGGTGCTGTGCGAGTACATCCACCTTGTCAACTCGGATTACAGACGTTCACATAAATAATACAACTGCAATTTAGGACGGTATGTATAGGAAGCCAATCGTTTTGTGCATTTCTCAAATTATATATACACCTTAAAACACCATCTTCCACTAAAAATGTGTACGCTTTCTATATTAACAGGTTTAGATATCCCACTTAGACTTGATTACAACGTAAAAAACATTATTCTATATATGAAGAAAAGTGTTTGTACCCACTTTCTCACTCAATTTATTGAAAAGGTTCAAAGTCACCAAGCAATTTAACATGAAAATAATATAACTGTTAAAGTGAGCTTAGATAAACACTTATTTGCTTGCCCCACGGTATATGACATGTCCACGAACGACATTTTTTAAAGGAAATACACATTTGGCAAGCAGTGATTTTAACTATGCATAGACATAAATTATACCGACAAAGTAATGTATTTACGGTAAAAAAAATCAAATACAGCGAGCAATTTCCTGAAGACAAAATGTATTTATAATACAAATGAAATGTAAATATACATTATGATAAATGTAACCTTTAAAAAAAAAAAAAAAAATACTGTCTGCAATACACTTCAATAAACAAGATCACAACATATTTAACAAAAATTACTGTCTGCAATGCAAAACTTGTTTTCGTTTCTCAAAAAAAAACAAATGGCATCCTGTAATTTTCGATGAACACAAAGAACCTTGCCTTTAATCTCTAAGATTCGTGCATGCGTAGAAAGGCTCAAAAAGGCAAACGCTAACTTATTTCCTGTGACACCGGTAAACGGGTTAAAGCTCTGATCTGCCTAGGTGGACATAAATAAGACATAATATAAACTAGGAGTGATATGGGAAGTGAAACAAGGGAGATCTGTACTGACTGTCTGGCGCATGAACGGTACTGCAGGTAGTGGGCAGCAGTCTCATAGATCTGCCTGTCAGGCATGGCAGTGACACGGAGAGGTGGGAAAAGTGTGTGTGTGGCTTTCCTTCTCTCGGAGTGGCTGAGAGGCGGGCTTTGGGGATTGCTGGCCTTATAAAGATTACGCTCATTGTTCCCTCAGGCTACCTCTCTAGATGAATATGAGCCAGCGAAAGTGCTACGGATGGACAGAACACGGCTGGAGAAAACCACATAAAGAGAAAAAGAAAGAAAATATCATTTTTTTGCAGTGGGGAAAGAACTTGGGCAGACCTCGATTATTGTATAGGGTAGTGAGAGAACGCATGAGCGTAGGACGGGGACCCGGGCCATGCAGGTAGCGGCGGACGGGGTGAACGCTGCAGAGTGCAGCACCTTTGTTTTGTAGTTTTATTACTGTTTTATTTTCCCTTTTTCTTTTGCCTTTTGTCCTTTAGGATTATTATTTACAGAGCACCTGCAAGTGCACCTGCATTGAGCTGTGTATCTGTATATGTATAACCGTGGTCTTGTTTACCATAGCCGGTACTCAAGCCACGGACAACAGTGCCCTATGCGGGCTAAAACAAATTAAAATGAAGGAATTAAATAAAATTGGGCAGCTATGTGGTGTTTCCAATTACATCTTTCTATCGCCCGTGTCAGTGAATACCCACACCCTTCCACAGCAAGTTTTACTTCCTTAAAGTACTGATTTTGAGAAGGACATGTCAACTCCGATATGAACTAGCCAATAAAAAACTTCCCCAAGCCTCCTTTGTTCCTAAATCACTTAAAAACAAGCATTTTAGCCACTAAAATGTGTGCGATAACAAATATCTGACTGTATGTTAGTTTAAAGGCTGTTTTAGAAATAATTAAGATACTTCTTTTGGTAATCTGATTGCATCCAGTACAATTTGATTTGTCCTTAGGAAACTATAAAGGGTTCCTATTTAGGAAAGAGAACACAAAGAAGAGTTTTACATCTGGTAAGGCCCGCCTTGTGCTGTTAAATGTCCTCATGTGTTTTTACGCAGCACCTGTTTGTTTTTTTAATTAGGATTTGAGTGCAGACTCATGTATTTTGTGCAAGTTTTAGTATTTAAGCTTCAGTTAGGTGCTAAAATGAATTAGTGAAATAAAATTTAAATTAAAACTATCTAATAGTCTACATGTATTAATGTTGCTCATGCTGTTTGTTCAGTAACTTCTGCACAGTGTGATTAAAGGCTTCCTTCCTGGCTTTGTTCACTTAAAGCCACCGTCCTGTGTTGTTACTGTGATTTGCTGAAGTAAATGCTGGAATGAGGGAAGATTCCTTGTTGTAATTGCATGCAACTTAGTTTTAGGCAAAGCGATTTTGAGAGAATCTCATATGTAATTCTATAGATGTTGCTCTGACAAATTACTGAAATGCTATTTTTGTTTGTTTTGTCATGTTGCATGAATAAATCAATAAATAATTTGTCTCAATTGCAAGCCTTTATTTATTTATATATACTTATTTAATCAGTCCCTAAATACTTGTGGGGAAAATTAATGATTGATTGTAATTTATCATTTTACTAATACAGATGGTTGGAATGTATCTGCGTTTTGATTTCCCCCCCTTTTTCAATTCCTCTCCTCTACAGACACAGCTGCAGACTAGGTTTAAGGTTTAAAGAACTTTGTATAAACAATGAATGGCAAATGGTCTTAATAAAATATATTCACAAATAAAATTCACATTGTCTGTGATTTGTTTTGTTTGAAAGTGGACACTTTTGCAAGTATACAATTCAATTAATTAAAAATTTAGCCAGAAATGCAAGTTATTATTGGTATAGGAAGTTTACAGTGGTTATTTATTACTGATCTATGGTAATGCATGCTTAAATAATAACTTGTGAGGATACTAGGCTGTGTATAACCCTCTAGACATATAGAATGTATTTATGCATGACATACTCTTTCCCTTCTGATTTCAATGCCATATCAATGGCCAGTTAGTAGTAGGAGCAGCATGGTAAGTCCTAAAGTAGGATCTGTGATGAAAACTGCTATTTGCTTTTGCTGTCTGTCTGTCACAAGCTTAAGGTGAAAATCAATGATATCGCAGCCCTGCGAAAGTTTTATGAAACCCAAATTTTAATCTGAGAGGTCCCTGCAACTGCGAGTCAGCGGAAATCGCTTTTATTAAACTAACCCGTCTTGCCCTGAAAAGCCATCTATAATCAATCAAATGACATAATTAGCATTGGGAAGAACGGTCTCTCAGAGTTCGGTCCCAAATAAGCAGAGATTCCGATTATTAGTGTTCTGATCAAGTTGGATAAGGTAGCGGGATAAGGTAGCGGGCATGAAAATGTTCATTGTTGTTATTTCACTGTTTTGATTATCGTTCATAATTGCACTGATTGTCTGGATTATTGTATTGTATAACTCTTACTGACTTCGTTCTGTGTTTGCCCGTTTGAGTGTGTGTCACCCTCGGAGGTGGTGTATGCTCTAGGGTGAGTAGGGGCTGTCTGTGGCTGTGTGAGAGGAGTGTGTGGACGGGGCTAGCTGCTGTTAGCTGCCACTAAAAATCGCATTGTACCTGAAAGAGCTTTGGTGTGTGCGTCTATTACTCCTATGCTCGCTACAATAATAGTAATAATTACTCAGTTGAGTTTGTATTGATCATTTGAATTTAGAGGTCGACCATTTAAAACAATTATAGGCTTGCATTATTATTATTATTATTATTATTATTATTATTATTATTATTATTACTCAAGTCATCAGTTCTGAAAGTAACTGTAAATTGCACCCTCTTCCATCCAACTAAGTCAAGGTGGTGAACCTTCTTTCCCCTGGAGGCACCAACAAGCCATCAACACACCGAAACAACCCAGGCTGCTGAAACCCCTTGTTGTGACAGCAGTGTCACCAAGTAATTGGGATTGGGATTCTTTTTAACAAAAGTACAAGTAGCTGTTTCCATTTGACTGAAAGAGTTGCCCCACCCCAGGCTTTTTGGGTGGGGAACATCCCAGAAGATGTTTCTATGTGGGAATTAAAATAAATGACATCCTAGGAAGAGTGAAATGTATAGGAAGACAGTACAGCACTGTTGAGGATATGTGGGGTGCATTGTGTAATAGCAATCAAGACCTGAGCTGAACTTCCCAGACGTGGTTGATGCCGGAATGGGAAACCTGCCCTTGATGCTGCAGAAAGTGCTGTCATTGACTAACCCCCAGCTGCCAGAGCCTGACTTTAAGCAAAGACTCCAGACCTGGTTGAAGGCTGAACAGAAGACGCTAGATGATCTTACAGGAATTTTATGGAGTTATGGAGTCACCTTAAGACAGCAGCTCTTACAAGCGTCTTACGAGTTAACACTAGAAGCCCCACGGCAGTCATTTTGGCGGTTTTTATTTATTTATTAATTTAATATAAATTTAGTCGTTGCCAATTATTTTTTTGTTATTTTCTCCTAATTTGAAATGCCCAATTATTATTTAGGCTCAGCTCACCACTACCATCCCTTCGCTGACTTGGGAGCGGCAAAGATGAACACATGCTGTCCTCCAAAGCGTGTGCCGTCAGCCGACCGGTTCTTTACACATGGATTCACCATGCAGCCACCCAGGAGCTACAGCATCGGAGGACAACGCAGCTCTCGGGCAGCTAACAGGCAAGACCGCAAGCGCCCAGCCAGACTGCAGGGGTAGTCGCAGGTAATCCCGGTTCTCACACCACGTGTCACAAAGACGGCCTGAGTGGGGGACATCAGACCAGAAACAGAAACCAGGAAATAAATGACAGAGAGGTGGAGTTTGGTGGAGCTGAGCAAATGGTCTCGCTCAGCATTTAATAAATGAACAGACAGTCAGAAAATAAAACAGTTGTAAGACAAACAAAAACACAGCACACGGCACTGGTAGCCAAAATAAACAGACAAACAAAACGGACTAACACTTAAACAAACAGTGGACTAACAAACAAACATGGTGAGTGAAAACAACAGTTATATATATTTTACTTTGTTTACTTTTCTTTTTAATTCTCTCCTCTCCACACCCGTTCTCCACTCACAGAACACACAACCCCGAGTGAGTGAAAACATGCTGCTTTTATGCACCTGTACCAACTCGACTGCTAATCAATCATTCAATTGGAGTCATGGTACAACTGCACGTGAATTAATAAAGTGCAATTCCCCATGCTCACATATTATTACTTTTTACTTGCAGGTGAAGTGTTGTGCAATCCTCATGCCTAAATACAAATATACATTTTAAACACTCGTGTTACACAGACACATTTATATCCCGTGTACCAATGACTATACACCAACATTAACATACAACATATAACACAAAATACACACAGGGACGAGCACTTTGCCACAATTAGTCTCTACTCTCTGCCTGAGTGAATGAGACTGACAGTCTATTGTTTCTCAATCAGCCTTTTCAAAGGCTGGAGCCTGCTTGCCAGCTGTGCTGTTTTGGTCAGTCAGTTAGCATCAGGACTAATGAAAATAAATACCAGAGACCGTGGAGTTTTACAATGCAAGAAAATATGGAGTTGGCCTTTTTAGGTGTTTTACAATGTATTGGACCTAGCAGCCATCAACTCCTGGGTACTTTACAAAAAATGCACAAAGAAGAATTTACCAAGGAGAGAATATATTTTACAGTTAGCACAGGAACTTCACAAGAAGCATTTGGAACAGAGGGAGACTGGCAAGGGTGTCCTCGGATCACCGTGCACCAGCAACCCCTGTAGTCTGGCCGGATGCCTGCGGGCTTGCCAGTTAGCTGCCCGGGAACTGCGTTGTCCTCCGACGCCGTAGCTCCTGGGTGACTGCATGGTGAATCCGCAGTGTTTAAAAAGAAGCGGCCGTCTGACAGCACACGCTTCGGAGGACAGCGTGTGTTTATCTTCGCCGCTCCGGAGTCAGCACAGGGGTGGTAGCAGTGAGCTGAGCCTAAATAATAACTGGGCATTTCAAAATTGGGATATAACAAAAATAATTGGCAATGACTAAATTAAAAAAAAAAAAATCAATAAAACACAGAAGCTGGGGACCTAGGAAAAGCACATCTTGCACAACTCCTTAAGGGGGTGCTATACTCGGACACTGTGAAGTTCAGATTGAAAGAAAGACAGGAAACTCAACCCACCCCCATTTCTTCAAGTCTATCCCTCTTTCATCAAAATGCTTCTGAACAGCATCACACTCACCCTAACCACAAGTTGTTCCATTCACTTGTATTATTGCACATAACTCCTTTCTCAATTGGTCACCAACACAATATCGAGCTATGTCGTCAATATCAGCATTTTCATCAACTGCAAGTCAAAATACACAAGCATTTCCAAGTCATCTGTTTGCTGATCTTTAAAATTCTCTGCAATAGCCAAAATACCGTCTTTCACGGTATTGCTGGAAAGTGGCAGTTCCTTTATTCGTGTAATGATTTTGTTTTTGTTGGGAAGATCTTTAAACATGTTCTCAGCTGCTACCATCAAAGCTCCTTTTAAGTAAGGACCATCAGCAACTGGTTTACCATTCTGAGCCGCATAAAGTGAAAGCGCGGAACTTGATTGTAAGGCTATTACCACGAGCGACAAATGCAGTGAAGGCCGGAGATTGAGTTTCATAATTTCTAATTTCCAGCGTTAAGTTCTCTTTTTATTCACTAGCATTTCTTGGAACATTTTGGTGCATTTTGTCAAAGTGAAGCTTAACACTTGATATTTGCACAAACCACACATGCATGACGTTTTATTTGTTTATTTATTTTTTAATTTCCATGTGACTCCATAGCAATGCTCACAAGTGTATTCTTATACAATGTGTACACATGCTATTTTGAATCATGGTAGCTTTATCTTATTTTGATTCAACTGGCATAAATGGCAAGGAATTTAAAGCAGTAATAGAAGGCTAAGATTTTTCAGAAAGTGAAAAAGCGTAAAAAAAAAACAAAGAAAAAAAAACCATCAGTGATGTTAAACGCAATTTTGGAGTACCGATCAACTCGACCTATAGCGGGTCTGCATGTTGGGGTAAGTAAATGTATTTTTGTTGCTATTATTAGTAATAGTATTATCGTTGTGTTTTAGGCAGGACTTTCCACATTGTGTGTTTCATAGATAGTGAAGTTTAGGTGGTACAGTATTAACAAGATGCAATGTGTGATCAGAGCAAACTCGTAATTTTCTTTGGACGTCCACTTCCTTTCAAGCATTTTTGTTAAATCTGTTGATCATTGATTGATTATTGCTCTGATGATGGATTTTGGTATTCCATATTTGTTTGACTGTTCTGTAGCCATTTCCTTTGTTGTAGTTTGCTATGAGTGCTTTTCTCAAATGTGAATCAAACTCCTTTGTCTTGAACATTTTTTTTTTTTTTAATAGACTTTTAATGTAACAATGCCAATACTTGTGTCATGAACAAATATTTGAAATTACTTAAGTGACTACTTAAAAGATTGTTTGTTAAACTACCATAAATTGTGTATTTTGGTCTTTGTTTTATTAAGTATAGGGTGCCTATACTTTTGTCCCTGACTGTACTTCTCTAAAAAAAATCTACATCTTCCACTAGCCGATATTCTAATTTACTATATAAAAGCCCTACTTTCAGTAGGGTTTTTAAATAGTAGGGTACTTTCAGTTTGGTGGACTGAAATCCAAGGGGCATTCTCTTACAAACTGGGGTTATATTAATGCAAAAGATATTTTAAAACAAGATTAGAACCATCAGAATCTTGAAATAGAAAGACCATGGTCCATGACAATGTACGTATGCACAGCATATGTAAAATATGAATTATTAAATAAAAAAAAGTAATATAATTATATGTCCAAAAGGTCTGAATTACAGTAGGTGCAAAAGGAGGACGGATACATTCCGATTTGCTGGATTACAAAAACACAAAACATGAAAAAAATATTAGTTGAAGTCGACAGCTGGGAAATAGTCTCCAAGGTAATTTAGCGACTGTTGTTTCAGAATGGCATAAAGTCAACGGCTCTTTCGTTGTTCATTATGAATTACTACTGCACTGTTCTGTTTAACCTGAAATTAAATGTTGTAATTACAGTAGCCCAAGAGACAATGAGTTGTTTCAAATATGTCATGCTTACTGGAATATTATACTGTAAACAATAACAACTATTATAACTTTAATGTGAACACTGAACATCGCTTCAGCCAAACAGAACACGGCTCCCCCCACCCCCTTAGCAAGGCTTAAGGAAGCTTAGCTTGTCTAACAGAGGAACATAATATAATAAATGTGCTTTCAGCAGTGGATTCCTGAAACAAGCATCCATGCTACTTTGAACTACATCAAATCATCACTAAATTAAATAACATTTTAAATCTTCATTTATTTGTAATCTGTCAACATAGTTATCCTTTTCTTTTGTTACTTGAAGACAAAGCGCAAAGAAGTTTAAAATATCATGGAATGAGAGGAAAGAGATTAAAGGATTTAAGACAAATATCATATACTACCTTTAAATAATATGCACATGAATATAAACATTTTACTTACTTGCATTGTGCATGGTAATACTTTATGAGGTTTTGCAGAAGGTCCACTCCCTTTTTTGTCTTGATTTCGTTCACTTTAATCAGATACTATGGACAGAAACACATAAAATACCATTGGAAATATGTATTAGATGGAAGAAAAACTATAATAATATTAATATAAAAAATACTACTACTAAACATGTATGGAATCATTAAGTAATAACTGCATACAATTTCTGATAAAATATAATACACTTCAATGTAAAGATTATGTTTAAACAGTGTTACACTGCTCCTTCAATACCAGTAGCATCATGTTTATATGTTTTCTTTTCTTAATAATGAACAGTCCATGTCTGACTTGACAACAAAGCACTTCAGAATTAGGCAGATTGAAACAAACTGTTTTATCACATTGTACACTTCTGATGCAAGGGGCCTTTGGGGAATAATGTTCACATTTCTATTGCATCATATTTCCCAAATTTAACATGTCTTTAAATACAACCTCATATGACCTACATTAAGAGTTGAATATTGTATATCAGAGCACGTGTGGGGTTTTTCAAACATTGTTCTTTTGCTCTCCCTTACGTTATGTAATGGAGGTGGATCATAATTTCCTTCAACACTGTCTTGAGTTGCATCTTGTATTGATAAAAAAAAGCTTTTATTTCTAGATACAGCAGCTACTAAACGCATGTCTACAAAACTTAGACGAGTAAGATGCTAAAAATGTATATATTTACAGTATACATTTTGAAGAATTCTTCCAGTGAAAGATTTATTTTTAACTATGGCTATATTTTAAATGAAATACTTTATTTTTTTTATTACATATAAACAAAGAAATCAGCAAAAGCAGGGGCTCCCAAGTGGCGCATCTGGTAAAGACGCTCCGCATGGAGTGCAGGACGCGCCCTATAGCCTGGATATCGCCGGTTCAAGTCCAGGCTATTTCATTGTCAACCATGGACGGGAGCTCTCAGGGGGCAGGGAGGGGTTAGGTCGGCCAGGGTGTTCTCAGCTCACCACGCACCAGCGACCCCTGTGGTCTGGCCAGGCGCATGCAGGCTTGTTGCAAGTTGCCCAGGAGCTGCATGCTGCACCTCTGAGGTGGATGCATGGTAAGCCTGCAGTGTGTAAAGAAGCAAGCATTGGGAGAATTGGGAGAAAATAATATGCAACTACTAAATTTTATTTAAAAAAAAAAAATACATTTTTTTTTAAAAAGAAAGAAATCAACAAAAGCTAACTAACACATATGACCCATGTTAAAACTGTACAATGCACTAGTAAGACCTCATCTTGAATATTGTGTTCAGTTCTGGTCACCTCGCTATAAAAAAGATATTGCTGCTCTAGAAAGAGTGCAAAGAAGAGCGACCAGAATTATTCCGGGCTTAAAAGGCATGTCATATGCAGACAGGCTAAAAGAATTGAATCTGTTCAGTCTTGAACAAAGAAGACTACGTGGCGACCTAATTCAAGCATTCAAAATTCTAAAAGGTATTGACAGTGTCGACCCAAGGGACTTTTTCAGCCTGAAAAAAGAAACAAGGACCAGGGGTCACAAATGGAGTTTAGAAAAAGGGGCATTCAGAACAGAAAATAGGAGACACTTTTTTACACAGAGAATTGTGAGGGTCTGGAATCACCTCCCCAGTAATGTTGTTGAAGCTGACACCCTGGGATCCTTCAAGAAGCTGCTTGATGAGATTTTGGGATCAATAAGCTACTAACAACCAAACGAGCAAGATGGGCCGAATGGCCTCCTCTCGTTTGTAAACATTCTTATGTTCTTATGTTCTTATCCTCCCACCCTTCATCCCAACCCTCCAGCTGTAGAATCTAACAAACTATAACAAAGACGATTTTAAATGGTTACAAATATGAAACTTCATATTGAAAACAACCAACAAATAAAAACTAACTACATTTAAAAAAATAGATAGTGTGACAAAGTGGGGTGCTTTCAGTCACAGTTTTTGGTTCTTTACCACTGTCTTCTAGACTAAACAAAGGAGACTCACAACAGCAGGACATAAAAACAAAAGCCTGTCTCCACACTGGAGAACCAAACTAAATACTTCAGAGTGAAAGTAAATTATAATATCAGACAGCTAAGCCGTTTACCGATCAAAAGACCCTACACTGTTGTTTCAACCCTGCTTAAATACCTGCCTTAACTGATTGCAGGCATTTCTAATTAACATCAGGTAAGTACCTGTTTGGACACGTATGGTATCCTGGGAAATGCAGTTCAGGGTTCTATTACAACTGAACGACACTTTCCTTTACAACTCACAGCTATTATGTACAAACCGCGGTAGAATATATAATCAGTCAGTATCTCTTTGGGGATCCCTACTCTCGACATAATCTGCACTAATTCCTTAGCTACTGCAGCTGCACTAGTGGACCTCAATGGAACTGCTTCTGGGTATCACGTTGCGTAATCTACCACCACTAATAAATGCGTATACCCAGAATCAGAATGTAGCAAAGGGCCAATTGCAATGCGCTCAAAGGGAGTGGAAATGAAGTCCTACCCAATAAAATCAAGCCAATATGCGTTCTCTTGTTTTATCAGCTCTGAGGCGCACTGCAAAAGAGATGTCATGCACCAGCCTCATGACCTTGGGCCAATAAGACTGGGGAACCATCAACTGCATTACAAGCTGTCCTGTGCCTGTAGCAGGGTTTACCCTATACAGCAATTGCCCCTTAATTTGCGGATATACTAGTGCCCCAGCACCTTCAACATCCTTACCTTCAATAGACAGGACCTGTCCCCAAGTGTGCACCAGTGTGGGTCTTGTTCTGGCCCCATACTAGGTCTGTGCTCGAGTCCCACATGTCCGGTATATTGAGAGGGGTCAGAGTAAAATCTGCCCTGGCTGGCCGAGTAACCTCACCCTCTCGGTCACACTGCGTACCGACTCCCTTTGAGCTGTTTAACAGGGGACGGATTTACAATGCCCAGTCACCATCCTAAAGTGTTTAATTTGCTCTCTGTCACAAGTATAAATTAGCAAAACAGGATTGAAAAGTTTGATTAATTACCCCCCCCCCCCCTACAATTTTCCCTTTCCGGTCCGCCATCACCAAAAAAACATCAAGCACATCCCTGCACCACAGAGATAACACGGACATAAACAAACAAGAGAGCTGCTTCCGCATCCGCCACTCAAAGAAGATCACTGACATTTGCCAAACTTTTTGAGATGTTATAGTAATAAAATAATGACTTGGATCGGATTATTGAGGAGCTTAGTGATAAAACGAGTGATCAGGAGAGGATTTATCAGTATGCACAACTATGAAGAGGTATATGATATATGGTATATGGTTTATTGGCTGGAGATGCAGATCAGTGTCCTGTTGATATGCAGTGCCTTTTAAACCTGTTTTACTTTGAATAAAATTACTTTTAAACAGCATGTGTAAAATAAACAGTGCATGTGAAAATAAATTGGACCTGACACATCTGACAGGCGCTGAATAAATGGACCGCAAAGGGTTACTGAAGATATGCAGAGCTTATATTGAATAGAATACTGGCTGGGGACCTGTCCAACCGACTGTCAGCATTCGCATTCATGTCTGCACTCACTATTAACTTATACTCTCCCAAAGATAAAAATTAATTTGTGAGCCATATAAAAAATGCAGGGTCATATATTGTAAGCACGTAGATTGATGCAAAAGCAATTTTTCGCTATTCACAGTAGCACAGCAGAGCACCAGTCTACCTGTTTGATCAGAATTAATTATATCGATAGATATATCCATGCTGTATTTCATTAAGAAATAAACTCCTTTTGTCTTTGATCCATTGCTGGAAGCTACTATTAACTTTTAACAACCATTCTGACATTGAAATGTGTCTGTTGGCTTCATATATGTTTCTTGAATCAAAGCTATGTCAACCGTTTGCCTATACAAAAAATCAAGTACCTTTGCATGTCATAAACACAGTATTATGTAGATAAGAAAGCATTGAAAAATCCACCCAACAGCGCCATACCAAAATAAAGTACTGGCAAGATTACAGTAATCAGTACAAAAACACAGAAGGTATTTGGAACTCCCAAAAGTACAAGAACAGAGTAAAGAACCCACGATAGGTCCCTCCCAGCAACCCCACATCCCCACAACCCGAGGGATCCCCCTCCCTTATTTAATACAAGGCTTAGCAAAAGAGTGATAATAATAGCAACAACAGAACCGGCTTTAAAGCAGAGAAGAACACTGAGGATCCCCCCTCCCTGCTGTTAATACCTGTGACACAGCGGTGTCTGACATTAGACATCCCTTACACCCTAATAATAAGAATCAACAATTAACAGTCCCCACTGACATACACAGCTCCGCAGGCTGAAGAGCGGTGCAGAGATCAAACGTGACAGTTACTCATCTGCGATTGAGTCCTCTTCTTGCAGGGCAGGATCAAAGATGAGAGCTCTCCTGTGAGGTTGTAGCTCTGGGCTGGTCAAACATGTTAGGAATTTCTCTACTTCAACAGGAGACCCAAATAACTTTTTCCCCCTCATAAGAAACCTTTAATATTGCCGGGTAGATTAGGAAAACGTCCACCTCTCTGGCGAAGCTTAGCTCTGACCTCTGTGAAGGCCTTCCTCTTGTTAGCTGTAGCGAGGCAATAATCCGCAAAGAAGCTGATGCGATCGCTGAAGAAGATGAGGGGAGGGCAAGGCTGGGGAGCCACACAGGCAGCATTTTTTGAAGGTATTGAATGGGATTCTTCCCGTCTTGCCCCTCTGGTAGATTAACCACATGCATGTTACTGAGTCTTGATCAGTCTTCTGAATCAGTAAGTTTGTGTTGAAATTCCTCCACATGGTCAAGGGAGTGGTTCATATCCTTTTCCATCTGCCTCATGTCGCTTTTAAGGGTGTCCATCTTTGCGGTAACTTTCTCCACTGCTTTTATGTGTGCATCGACTTCTGCTCTCATGGAACGAATGAGCACACCATTATCATGCATTGCCTCCCTAATAGGCCTCAAAGCCTCAGCTAGCATGTCCTTCAAGCCACGGAAATCATCAGCCTGCGCAGCCATGGCTCGCTCATTCACCGGCGTAAACCCATCTAAAGGAGAAGATTTTTTTAAACGTTTCCCTTCGGGAGTTGCTTGGGGGGAACCTGTGGAACTTTTATGAGATTCCATCAGGCCAATGAGGAACGAAAGAAAACAGGATATAATATGATATAAACAGAATAGCAGGGATATTAGTTGGAGGGTATATGAAGTGCAGCCATCTCACGGGAGCGTCACCAGAACTTAAATTAAATTGCAATTTCTTTTATCATCAGAATATTTTTTGCTTCGCGAGCACGACACTAGCTCACATAAGAAGAATTATTTTTCCGTCAGAGTACTACTTCTTTCATGAGAAGAATTATTTGTCCGTGAGACGAGTGAAAAAAAGATTTTGAAAGACAAAATAAACACATTTCAAACACACTTAAGGTTAGATAAATGTCTTATGGAGTCCCAATTACAGAAATCTAGTTTACTTAAGATGTATGATTAAGGCAGTCTCGACATATATTTTAATTCTTTAACTGAGAAAAAAAAAAGGATTGCTGGCTTACAAACGAAGATTTTTTCTGATGAAAAAATAGTGGACCCTCACGAAATATAATATTTTGTGGCCAAATCTTTGTCCGTGATCAAACATCTAACTTGAAGGGCTGCTCAGAACCCAAAATCTCAAATCCATAAAACTCATGAATGTCTGAACATTTTTTTCACCAAACCAGCAAAAGACACTATTCTGGGCCAGTTCGTTCTTGGTTGGTTGGTTGGTTGGTAGGTAGGTAGGTCTGGCATATATTTCTCGCAATATTATCAAATACTGCTAGAAAAACATCTCTTACCTCACACATCTGAAGCTGAAAAAGTCGCCTTTCCTTCTCCATCTCTTCGGCTATTTCTGCTCCTGTAATCTCTGTTCGAATCATGCCATGCTGTTTGGCATGCTCTCGTTTCTCCTTTTCAATTTTTGTACTATAAAATATTCAGAAAAACACACTGCAAAACATTTCCATTGTTTGAACTTTGGGGATATAAATCACAGTAACAAATTATCCATATATTGAACCATGTTGTCTCTCTACAGCTATGGCAAAATTATCACATCAACTATAATATACACACTCACACACATACATACAGAGCCTACAGAAATTCTACACCCCATTCAAAAGTTTCACCTTTTGTTGCCTTATAGCCTGGAATTAAAATGCATATTTATATATATATATATATATATATATATATATATATATATATATATATATATATATATATATATATAAGTTTGCATATAATAGAAAGTTGGTTCAGTTTTGTTTTCCTTTTGGCATTTTTCCTATTTTGTTGATTTTTTGGGGGTTTGTATCATTTGATTTACACAACATGCCTACCACTTTGAAGATGCAAAATATTTTTTATTGTGAAACAAATAAGACAAAAAAACAGAAAACTTGAGCATGCATAACTATTCACCCCCCCCAAAGTCAATACTTTGTAGAGCCACCTTTTGCAGCAATTACAGCTGCAAGTCTCTTGGGGTATGTATCTATAAGCTTGGAACAACCATCCTTCTTCTGTGGGTGTTTTCTCTACATCTAGCCACTGGGATTTTTGCCCATTCTTCAAGGCAAAACTGCTCCAGCTCCTTCAAGTTGGATGGGTTCCGCTGGTGTACAGCAATCTTTAAGTCATACCACAGATTCTCAATTGGATTGAGGTCTGGGCTTTGACTAGGCCATTCCAAGACATTTAAGTGTTTCCCCTTAAACCACTCAAGTGTTGCTTTAGCAGTACGCTTAGGGTCATTGTCTTGCTGGAAGGTGAACCTCCGTCCCAGTCTCAAATCTCTGGAAGACTGAAAAAGGTTTCCCTCAAACATTTCCCTGTATTTAGCGCCATCCATCATTCCTTCAATTCTGACCAGTTTCCCAGTCCTTGCCGATGAAAAACATCCCTACAGCATGATGCTGCCTCCACCATGCTTCACTGTGGGGATGGTGTTCTCGGGGTGATGAGAGGTGTTGGGTCTGCTCAATTTTAGTCTCATCTGACCAGAGTACCTTCTTCCATATGTTTGGGGAGTCTCCCACATGCCTTTTTGCGAACATCAAACGTGTTTGCTTATTTTTTTCTTTAAGCAATGGCTTTTTTCTGCCCAGTAAAGCCCAGCTCTGTGGAGTGTACGGCTTAAAGTGGTCCTATGGACAGATATTCCAATATCCGCTGTGGAGCTTTGCAGCTCCTTTAGGGTTATCTTTGGTCTCTTTGTTGCCTCTCTGATTAATGCCCTCCTTGCCTGGTCCGTGAGTTTTGGTGGGCGGCCCTCTCTTGCCACATTTGTTGTGGTGCCATATTCTTTCCATTTTTTAATAATGGCTTTAATGGTGCTCCGTGGGATGTTCAAAGTTTCGGATATTTTTTTATAACCCAACCCTGATCTGTACTTCTCCACAACTTTGTCCCTGACCTGTTTGGAGAGCTCCTTGGTCTTCATGGTGCCACTTGCTTGGTGGTGCCCCTTGCTTAGTGGTGTTGCAGACTCTGGGGCCTTTCAGAACAGGTGTATATATACTGAGATCATGTGACACTTAGATTGCACACAGGTGGACTTTATTTAACTAATTATGTGACTTCTGAAGGTAATTGGTTGCACCAGATCTTATTTAGAGGCTTAATAGCAAAGGGGGTGAATACATATGCACGCACCACATTTCCGTTATTTATTTTTTAGAATTTTTTTAAACAAGTTATTTTTTTCATTTCACTTCACCAATTTGGATTATTTTGTGTATGTCCATTACATGAAATCCAAATAAAAATCAATTTTAATTCCAGGTTGTAAGGCAACAAAATAGGAAAAATGCCAAGGGGTGGGGTCAATACTTTCGCAAGCCACTGTATGTGTGTGTGTGTGTGTGTGTGTATATATATATATATATATATATATATATATATATATATATATATATATATATATATATATATATATATATATATATATATATCATTTATCTACACATCCTACCCCACAACTTCCAAGTGAAAAAAATATTCTAGAAATTTCTAGGAAATTAATTAAAAATATAAACTGAAATAGCTTGGTTGGATAAGTGTCCACCCCCCTTACAATAGCAATCCTAAATTTGCTCAGGTGTAACTAATCACATGATTCACATGATTTCAGGATAAATTCAGCAGTTCCTGTAGGTTTCCTCTGCTGAGTAGTGCATTTCAAAGCAAAGACTCAACCATGAGCACTAAGAAGCTTTCAAAACAACTCTGGGACAAAGTTGTTGAAAGGCACAGATCAGGGGATGGGTGTAAAAAAAATATCAAAGGCCTTGATATTCCCTTGCAACACAGTCAAGATGATTATTAAGAAGTGGAAGGTGTATGGCACCACCAAGACACAGCCCAGATCAGGCTGTCCCTCCAAACTGGATGACCAAGCAAAAAGGAGACTGATCAGAGATGCTACCAAGAAGCCAATGTCAACTTTGCAACAGCTACAGGCTTTTATGGCCAAGACTGGTCAAAGTGCATGTGCACTCCACAAATCTAGCCTGTATGGCAGGGTGGCAAGAAAGAAGACATTACTCAAGAAAGCCCACCTTGAATCCTGTTTCGACCATGCAAAAAAACACTCAGGAGATTCTGTAGCCATGGGGCAAAAAGTTTTGTGGTCTGACAAAATTAAAATGGAACTTTTTGGCCAAAATGCAAAGCATTATGTTTGGCGCAAATCCAACACCCAAAGAACACCATCCCTACTGTGAAGCATGGTGGTGGCAGCATCATGCTATGAGGATGTTTCTCATCGGCAGGGACTGGGGCACTTGTCAGGATAGAAGGGAAAATTAATGGAGCAAAAGTACAGAGAAGTCCTTGAG
This sequence comes from Polyodon spathula, assembly GCF_017654505.1. Lineage (NCBI taxonomy): Eukaryota > Metazoa > Chordata > Actinopteri > Acipenseriformes > Polyodontidae > Polyodon > Polyodon spathula. The sequence goes on along the minus strand of NC_054537.1, from coordinate 49,449,911 downwards.
AAAAACCTGCTGCCCTCTGCAAGAAAGCTGAAACTGGGACGGAAGTTCATCTTTCAGCATGACAACGACCCAAAGCACACAACCAAAGCTACTCTGGAGTGGCTAAGGAACAAAAAGGTAAATGTCCTTGAGTGACCCAGTCAGAGCCCCGACCTAAATCCAATCGAAAATTTGTGGCATGACTTGACGATTGCTGTCCATCAACACTCCCCAAGGAACTTGACAGAGCTTATATATATATATAATATATATATATATATATATATATATATATATTATATATATATATATATATATATATATATATATATATATATATATATATATTTTCTCAATAAAAACTTTTTCCCCTTAACAGTGTGGAGTATGATGTGTAGATAAGTGGGAAAAAAATCCTCATTTAAATGCATGAAACTCTGAGGTACTGACACAACAAAATGTGAAAAAAGTTCAAGGGGGTGTAGACTTTCTGTAGGCACTGTACACACACACACACACACACACACACACACACACGTGCAAAAGTCTTAGACATGTTGCATTTTTCCTCTATTCCGATGCATTATGAGCATCAGCAGTTTACTCAAAGCCTTCACTATTGTTTTCTACTTTTATAACAACCTTGACTTGCATAAAGAAGGAAAAACACTGAGTGAAATAGCTTGCATCACTGCATTTTCAAGGTGCGGTATCCGAAGCATAATCAACAATTACAGAGAAACATCATAAGTAATTGAGACACCCAGGACTGGAAGACCCAAAAAGCTGTCTAGCAAGGATAAGCAATAATTGAAGATAGTATCCTTAAGAAATAGAAAGACAAGCGTTGAATTGACAATAGAACTGGCAGAAGGCACAGGTGTCATTGTCCATCCATCAATGTTTTCCTTTTTTACAAGGAACCCAGGGTGGAACTATTCTGTTTCTGTTTATTCGCTTCTCTCTCCGTTTCACAACAACAACAACAAACACTCCCCGTCACTGGTCTTTAGCCCAAGTTAGTCCTGTGGTCCATGCCTGTCGCTCACAGGCTGTTCAACCAAGGTGAAACACAGCCCCTTCTACTCAGAGACCTCACATATGTTACAATACTATCTTTTTTAGCTTTATTTATTTATTGATTTATTTATTTGGGGTCCAGCAGCCAGGTTCGTTATAATAAAGGACGTTATAGCAAGGGTGATCTGTGTATGTATGTATGTATGTATGTTTATATATATATATATATATATATATATATATATATATATATATATATATATATATATATATATATATATATATATACACACACACACATATATAATACTATATATATATATATATATATATAACATTTAGATATTTTATTTAACATCATGTAATCAAAGAAAATATAAAATGATATTGCAAATGTCTAGTGATAGCCATGATAGTAGTACAGTATTTCATGTTAGATTTCAAAATGCCACATTTTTCAATTTTTTCAAGTAAATGGGAAAACTACAAACCAATATGTAATTCAATATGTTAACATAACATTACTCAGCAAATTTCATTCGACTTTATGAAGCTAATAGTTCATTCTACAGGGTAATGCCAAACTTCTGGCCATAGCTGTACTTGTCTGACAGATCTGACTTATCCACCTTGACTAAAACTGATTTAATAGGGAGATTCAGCTTTTACAGCCAACTCTTGTACTGTAAGTAATGTATATTTCAAGAGCACTTATAACTACAAAACAACAAAACAAAAAACTAAAACAAACAAACAACACTTGTATTAATACAAATAAAACAAAACTTACATCTTAGCCTCATAATCCTTCCAAGCCTTGTCAAATGGTTTCTTTATATCCTAAAAATAACGATGAAAAATGGTTAAAATCTTTAAAATATAAACTGCAGCATTTTTCCATATTTGACTTTGACTTTGGTTGTACACATAGGAGACACAAATAATTTAAAGTTTCATACACACATATTAACCAAACATTTTACTACACAATGCAAACTGAAAATTTTGACTGCCTTAAAATCAGAAAACTGCAAAGCAGCAGGCTGCTGCAGCTCAACCTGGATTCAGTGCTACACAGTGACATACGCAAGAGAAAACATGTTACTTTTATTTTAAATAAAAAAATGCATTGTTTTTACAGTTTTGTATGTGCACATACCTGTTTACACACTTGTTTCTTTTGAAATGTTCATTTTATTATAGGTTTTTCATTTTTTAAAAGTAGTGCTTTTTCATGCCAAGTAAGGAAATAAACACTTTCATGTTTAATTGTTCATTTAAATATTTAAATACAGTGTTTCGGCTGTGCAAATGTTTGATATAATGTGCTTGAATCAAAGTTTTGAGTTGTATCCCATAGTTTGTCTCTCATTTAAATACAGATGTTTAAAATGTAACCATCATAATGACTGCCTGCGGTGGTTTTAGGTATGTGTATAACCGCAGCAGTCATAGTGTTAACATTGTATTAATAATAGAAAATACTATATTTTAACAGAAGTAATTTGTATCTGAACTATCGTTATTTATTACTGTTAACATTTTATGTCCAAAAGCAAAGCAAAACATTTGAATTAATCTCACAAATCTTGGCTAATTTAACAATCGTACTAAATTCAACTTCTTTTTATATAATATTGCCATATAATCCAAACACAACATGCTTTGAAACAAAAGCTAAATTGATAATTAACAGATTAAAAAAAAAAAAAAAATTTGCCTACATTTTTAAATCAACAAAACGTGATTTGGCTTGTCCAACACGAATGTAGAACTCTAAAGTGTGTATCCTAGCAACGCAGTAATCTACCGTACTAGCGCTAAAAGAAGTGCACTCTCACACCCTCCAGGTTTTAATGCAAACCGCCATCAGGAGACTTCAAACAGGGTTCTAGTTTGATGCACGAATTCACCAATATGTAATCGAAGCTCAGGAAATTTAAGGACAGATGACTAATAATCAACGAATCGATTAATTGTTGCACCCCTATTTACAACCTTGAGTAACTCTAAGTCATAGGCTATTGTTGAGTGAAATAGAATAGATGGGGCTATATTTTCACAGCACAACCCCACAAATGACAAAACAAAACTGGAATGTTTTTTTAAACTTACCCCTTTTACGCCTTTCAGATCTCCTTTTAACAGAGAATCCAAGGTAAAGATGACATTGTGGCTCATACTCTGGAGCTAGTAAAAAGAAAAAAAAAACAAAAGCACTGTTAGGAAATGCATTGTCATGAAAAAAATGGCAGAGATGTGCTGTACCTATTTCATTAGTTTACTGATCTGCTGTTTCAGTGGATTTATCTTTCCAACACTACTAAGCTATGGCCAAAGG